>NC_142929.1:7511532-7566532 GCF_046866305.1 Octopus bimaculoides
GAAAATGGAAGTTGCGAATGAGTGTGCGTTATATTTGGAGACGAGCGGCTGATCGGTTAAAGAGAGGAACAGGCCTACGCTTTGCTGATCGCTTTTGCGAAACATACAAGGCCCACTGCTACGTATGCTTGACCAACCTGTTGCTTCCCTCCACCAATACAAGCAGTCATTCATTTGCCCATCTATAATCGTGCGGTATCCTTACAAATCATGGATCCGCACACTCAATGAAACGGAACATCGTTTCGTATTCAAACTCAGAATCATGGATTTAAATGAATGTTCTCCGCTAATCCCTCCTTCTTTCTTTAATTCAGTAATCTGATTTTTATTATTCAGCTCTCCTCTCGTCTTCATGTTTTACTTCGCCTAACCTTCACTCGCTTCTATTCCTATTTTATATTCTGTTCCCTTTTCTCTCTTTCACTGGGTTTCTCCTTCCTAGTTTTTTCCTGTCCACGTATGCAAGCTCACGTTTCTTGCACTCCCCGTCAGTTGCAGCCAATTACTCAAGCAGATTATGTAAATTCTGATGTCTTTTAATTTTTCCCCTGTTTCTTAAGCCAGAACAAAAATTGGCCGCAACTTTGCATAGCTCGCTTCATTGCAATCTTTCGGCTGTGCAATGTGTGTGTGTGTGTGTATGTGTGTGTGTATGTGTGTGTTTGTGTGTTGCCATTTCATTCAGAATCAAGAGGCAAAGACAATGATATTCAAATATCACAAATCAACAAAATATAAATGATTTAAGGTAATTGAATACATAATTTAACAAAATAATACATAAAGATTCTGTATAAACCGAGTAAATATCTTTAATGTTATTAGACTCCCATTTTATCCACTATATACAAATGAAAACCTGTATATTTATATTTACACTGCCATTTGTAATATACGTTTCCACTTCGCGAGTGTATAGGTTTATAGATTTCTAACCTTTACCGCCTAACTTTTCAGTTAAAGAAGATTCATGATTTGGTATGTCTTTTTCGTCTTATTTGTTTTCAGTTTATTTGTCAGAAGAGCATCAGGATCGCTTTCCCCTATTCCTTCTACTTTTTATGCTTGTTTTTTGTTTTGTTTTTGTTTTTGTTTCGAAACATTTTTATTGCCTATAATTATTTGGGGCTGTTTTTACATTACCTTATTTCTTTCAGCCATTTGACTACGCCCATGCTGCAACGCAGCCATGAAAGATTTTAGTCAAAGAAATCGATCCGCTGACATATTTTTTTAAGCCTAATACGTATTCTATCGTTTCTTTTGCAGAACCGCTAAGTTACGGGACGTAAAGACACCAACACCGGTTGTCAGGCGGTGATAGGGGCAATTACAGACTCACACAAATACACACATAGATACACACACACGCACATACACACACACACACACACACACATACATACATATATATATATATATATATATATATATATATATATATATATATATATATATATATATATATATGGCTTCTTTACGTTTCCGTCTACCAAACCTAGTAGAAAGCACTTACCCGAGCGGCTATGCAGTGGATTGAACCCGGAACCATTTGGTTGGGAAGTAAGCTTCTTACCACACAGCCACGCCTGTGCCTATATATGTTTACATTTTGTTGAGATTTCCTTAAAAACTAGTAAACACCTCCACTGATAAGCGGAAGTCTGTGAGGTAAGAAGTCTGCTTCCCAAACACATGGCTCCAGGTTCAGTCCACTGCGTGGCCACTTGGGGCAAGTGTCGTCTACTATACCATCGGGTCGACCAAGTTTAATCAGTAGATTTGGTAGACGGAAACTAAAAAAAAAAGACTGTCGTATATTTGTGTGTGTGTTTGTGTGCTTGTGTGTGTGTGTGTGTTTGTGTGTGTGTATGTGTGTTTGTGTGTGCGAATGCGTGTGTTGGTCTGTGTCTGTTTGTGTGTGTGTGCGTATGTGTGTGTGCATGTGTATTTTTGTGTGTATATGTTTGTGTGCGTGTGTTTGTGTTTCTGTGTGCGTATGTGTATGTACTTGCATGTGTGTGTGTGCGTTTGTATGTGTGTGTTTGCGTGTGTGTGCATGTTGCTGTGTGTATGTGCATGTTGCTGTGTGTATGTGCATGTTGCTGTGTGTATGTGCATGTGTGCGTATGTGTGTTTGTGTGCATGTGTGTGTTTGTGTAAGCGTTTGTTTCCTACCACCGCTTGACAAACAGTTTTGGGTCTTTTACGTCCCCTCAACTCAGCGGTTCAGAAAACTGACCCCCATAAGTACCAGACCTCAAAGAAATAAGTATTGGAGTCGATTCGATTACAATTCTTGCACGCGGACCCTCAGCATGGTCGTAGTTTAATCACTAAAAATTATAAGATAATAGATAAATGTTTCTTATTTCTGAACAAAACGAAAACTTTAAACGCATAACTTTGTCCTATATATGTTACATGAATAAAGTCCATGCTATAGAGACTCAATACATGAAATGTAGAGTGTATATTTATATTCATATTCGCACCAGGCCAACAATTTCGGGGAAGGTGCTAAATCGTTTGCATCAAATCCAGATCTCAAACGGTATTTAATTTGTCCACCAGTCAAAGGATCAAAGCAAAGTCGTTCCCGATGGCGTTTTAACGCAGAACGTAAAGAGCAAGGGCCTGAAAAAATACCTTCTAAGCGTTTTGTCCTGCATGGCAACGATTCTGCTTCGAATCTTGAGAAATTAGACTTCACAAAAGCAGAAGTGAGGAAGCTGATTCAAAGTCTACCGATCTAAGCCATCACTCGTACTATAAAAAATCTGTAAAATTTTCCACAAATTTATCATTTACGTATATATGAGCATGTCTAGACATGCAACTATATGAGAATATTTTCATATGAGAATATTTTCATAAAACAAAACATACAAATCTGCACACATACATACATACATACATACATACATACATACATACATACATACATACATGCAGAAACGTTAGCACGCCGGGCGAAATACTTAGCGGTATTTCGTCTGCCGCTACGTTCTGAGTTCAAATTCCGCCGAGGTCGACTTTGCCTTTCATCCTTTCGGGGTCGATTAAATAAGTACCAGTTACACACTGGGGTCGATATAATCGACTTAATCCGTTTGTCTTTGTTTGTCCCCTCTGTGTGTAGCCCCTTGTGGGTGGTAAAGAAATAATACATACATACATGCAGAAACCTTGTTGGTGTGGCTGAAATTCCAATAAAGGAGCCTTGGATATAGGTTAGAAACCAGATCTTTCGGTATTGGCAAGAAATCTTAAAAGAAAACTGAATAATGGCATACATACATACAGTTTGAAAGCACTATCTTGCTCAGCATATATATCTCCTGGAAACTGTTTAGAAACGTGTAGCAAAACGAAAACCCGCTGTCAGGCATTTCCCATACTATGAACGTCTTGCTTCCCTGGGCATGGATACATTGAATCTCAGGCGTCTGTCAACTGACTTAGTAGATACCCACAAGATTATCCACCATCGTTCCAACATTAAACTTGAGCAATGTTTTAAATTTCATATGGCAAACACTCGTGAGCATGCTTACAAAATCAAAAGAAAAAAAAAACAACACAGCACCCATCACTTTCGGAAACATTCAGGCTCAGAATTGCTGAAGCATGGAATAAACTGCCCGCATCAGTCGTTAGCTGTCGGGACACTACATCGTTCAAAACTTCCATGCTTCATGAGATCCGTCAACAGTACACCTGATGGCTTTTTTTCTACATTGTAGTGTACTTGAGCACTGTATATAACAAATTCTTTCATATTTTTTATACATACGTTGGTATCAGCGAAAAGAAAATGCTTACGCTGAACTATGATAGTAACATTAATTATCAAAGCAGTCTATCATTGAGCAACAACTGGATTATTATCTCCCACTTTGAAGGGTATGCGTTTGCAATCCAGGAACAAGAATTATCAACCAAGTACCTGATGCACAAAAGGGATAGAGGTTCAGGAACAGCAGCAAAATGTGACAACCGATGCAGACTTTGTGGAGTTAACACCGAAGATATCACCCACATCAAACCAGTTGTCCGAAAATGTCATCACGCTAATATCTACAGATGAGTCAAGATGTCGTAGCTAGGACACCATATGATGAGATCCGTTGGAAGGATAATCCCGAGGACAAGGAAATAAGAACCCACAGAATAGGGGAAAACATAACCACTCATAATTAAAAGGAATGTCCCAGTGAAGACCTCAATGAAATGTAAACACTAAACACAATAGACCTGATATAATGGTCTGAGATAGAGAAGAAGAAGTGTACTCGGATGTTAGTATAAAGCTGAAGATCAGTGAAAAAAAGTACACTACACTGAACTACTGAGAAATCTAGAGTTACGCTATGCAGATTACAAGTTCAGGTTTATATTTGTAATTGTTGGGGCCCTGGGATATGTAACACACTGGGATATGTAACAGCTAAAGGAGCCTCGAAACTCAAAATTTCGATGTCTGTTTGCAACAGTTCAGTATATCACATTTTTGTTCTAAAAATAATTTGCCCCGAATCAGGATACAATACTTCCCATATAAAAATTACGGGCACTCCATAGAATGGTGTTAGAACCTATGTCTGTATGGGATTTTATTAGTAAGATAGCCGCCTGATTTCGGAGAGGTTTGAACCAGCTTCTTTTAATTGCTGCACATTTTGCATAGATTCGTTGAGAACAAATTCTCAAAGGATTCTGGTGCTCGTTTTGAGTCTCTTTTCTGTTGTTCCTACGTAAGTTCATGTAAGGGTTTTTATTTTTATTACAGCGCTAGTACCGACTTGAACATTATGTTCATATATTACTGCTTTGATCGAAATATTACCATGAAGGAGGTGGTTACTAGAGTTTATACAGTTACACTTAGTTCCCTTTTTGATTTGGCTTCAGCGAGTCCTCTCACATTATGTTGCTTAATCTACCTGTTGCTAACAACTAACTGTTGTAAATACCATAATAGTTATGCCCACCTGGGAAAACAACCTTGATTCTAAATTTGAGAATTCCCTAGCTATATTAGTTTTGAAATTCGTAGTAAATATTGGATTGAACTACAAATTCTTCCTGGAAATAATCCTGCGTGTTATCCTGGGGCTATTTTCATTGCTAACATAACAGGTCTGCTCAGAGAAATCTCTAGGTTGACACTTATAAACAGGAGATTCGCTTATTTCGCTTATCTATATTGCAAAATATATTCTTAAGGATACAAGGCGTACGGATTTTCTTTGCATGCCGTACGAAATGACAATTATCGTTAAAGGCCCTTTGTAAGTTATCGTATGCTTAGGGGGTTTTCAGTTTCCTTATCAAACTAAAGAGTTCTCTCCAAATGTTTCTTGATCTTTAATAGCTGGTGGGACATTCCTTGATTTAAATCCGTGTTTATTTTCCGTGCTATTATGCAGCCATTCTCTTCGTCAATGAAATATACTCTTTCAGCACCTGATTCTGCATATGAAATCTTTGGTTTTCTCAGACATGTTCTTTAAATATTGAATAGTCCTCCGTTGGATAGAAATATTCTTAATTGAAAATTCAGTGTGTATGATTCCATTTTCCATTTGCTTTTTCTTCTTCATGTAAATAGTGCTCTAACATAAAAGAAGAAGCTCATGAAAACTTGTCAGTACACTGGTTCAAAAAGGCGGAGAAAATGGTATTCTGACATTATACAGCTTTCTGCTGGAGCTGAAAATCTTCACAAATTCGTACTCTGAGGCTCATCTAACCGCTCATCAGACAGACATGAACATTTATAAATCGTTTGACATCGACTTTTTCTCATTCTAAATCTTTATAATGTTCATCAAAGGTCAGTTGCGTTGTCTAACGGATTCATCAAATTTTCAAAAGTTAAAATTCTGTCCAATTAGCTCTAAATGCTTATTCGATGATTTAACATTTTTATTTTACGTTCGTACGGTTTCTTTCAGAACATTTAAATCAATACTTTGATATGCGACAATAAATATTTAGTTGGAGAGAGTTATTTACGTAGATGCCTTTGCAAAGATAATAAGCTTTATATCTATATAATGGTCGAGAGCACCGCGACGCGTAATCACGGAGGTGTGAGTTCGAGTCTCATAGCTGGCCACCCACACTTTTTTCAGCAAAATAGGGGTAGTTTATCCTGTTCAGGCTATATTATTAGCATTATCCTGCGTTTGAGAATTTAAAATCACTTCTTTAACTTTCTAAGACATATCAACGCTTCTAAAAGCAAACTTGGTTTGTTTGTTTCGTTTATCGTAAATTGAATATATCTATATATATATAATCAGCAGTCTGGTACTTACTTTCGGAGTATTTAAACCCTACAATTGTTTGAGATTTAGTAAATTTCCTTTGAGATATTCCACTTTACAACACTCCATAAAGAAAGAAAACTTTACAACTAACGTAAAAGAAGCTCATCATACCGACATCACTCTATACAGATATTATGACGTCAGATTTCATTAAATGGATAATCATTTGAGAATTGACGGTGCCAAGGAAGAACACAAACAAGTGTCTCATGAGGGAAACACTGGTTCATAACAAGAGCCGGTAGAGGTGTGCAGAAACCAAGAATTCAAGTCAAGAAAGTTTATGGAGCGATCATTCTATAAAGCTCTGACTGGGCTTCAATAGTTTGATGTTTTAAGGAGCTGAGAGGAAGTAATATATGCTGTCACCGACGTCGCTTAGAAAACAACACGATTTTCTTTGAATAAAAAGGGAAAACCGGTTGTTCGTTACACCTGAAATGCGAGCTTGGACTTGATCGACTGGGATTGAGACAAATACACGCAGCGAGATGAAAATTGGAACTTTATTGTGGTGAAGCTAACTTCTTTGCCATTCGAATTATATATACCAGAGTAAGCACATGAATATGAAACAAGGAGGGAAAAATAGTACTCGAATACAAGAGGTAGAGTAATAGATATATACTTCACTAAATTAAAAAAAGGGCATTAATCAGTACCAGTATTGTTAGAGATAAATGTCAAAACAACTCAATAGCCACAGAAGCACTATCTTATTCAGCTGACACGAC
Organism: Octopus bimaculoides; assembly: GCF_046866305.1. Lineage (NCBI taxonomy): Eukaryota > Metazoa > Mollusca > Cephalopoda > Octopoda > Octopodidae > Octopus > Octopus bimaculoides. Next base: position 7,518,608 of record NC_142929.1, read on the forward strand.
TTATTTTAACTCTTATTTCTAGCAATACTGTTCTCTTTTGCCAAACCGCTAAGTTATGGGGACGTGAACACACCAACACCGATCGTCAAGCGATGTTGGGAGGACAAACACAGAAATATACACATATACATATATATTTATACAACGGGCTTCTTTCAGTTTCCGCCTACCAAATCCACTCACAAGGCTTTGGTCGGGCCGAGGCTATAGTAGAGGACATTTGTCCAAAGTGCCACGCAGTGAGACTGAACCCGAAACCATGGGGTTGGGACGCAAGTCTTCTTACCACACAGCCACACCTGCACCTATATATATACGACTGAAGCCGGTACTGAAATGATTTTTTTTATTATTTTGGCATCTTCTACCGTGACTTTTATCTTTATATATATATCAACTCGTGTGTTCCTTTTCAACCTTCTGCATATATATATATATATACATATATATATATATATATATATATATATATATATATATATATATATATATATATATATATATATATATATATATGGAGAGAGAGAGAGAGAGAGAGAGAGAGAGAGAGAGAGAAATGCAAGCGTAAAAAATGGACGTTACAGAATGATCATTTATGTATGTGTGCGTGTGTGTTTATACATAATCGTTTCACATGATTAAAAACGTGTAACCGGTTTACATGTGAGTAGCGTTTATAAGTTCAAAGACGATTAGAAAATATTCATAAATTTTGAATAAATTTGCACAGCAACAATCATGAAGCCATATCACATTACTGTCTTATTATTGCAATAAATATATTAGATACTGTTTGTCCTGTAATTACATTAATCAATACAGATTAAATTTGAAGAGAAATAATTTAAAGCGAAAATGTCGGGACAACAATTTTTCTTGTATTTTTAGCTGCATTTATCGAACTTTACAGATAACACATATATATGGTGAGCATTATATGTTGTCACCTGTGTGCGTTTGTTTCGGTATTTGTTACTGATTTCAGCTTGTTCGTTTATTTGATTTCGTTATAGTTATTGGCAAATTGCCAAATTTGTAGACAAAATTATAACTTCTGTCATCTTAGCACACGTGACTTTTCGGTTTTATTCAGTTAAATACCTGACAACCAAGCTTTTGGAAACTCAATTTCAACTTCGCCGTAACATGACTCTCTTTATGGGATATAGTTCAGCTACCGGAAAATCCAGACATTATTTATAATTCAGGTTTGTTGATTCGTATATAATTTTAGCTGGTTGACAGCTTGCATTGGAGATATACTTCCATATTGATATCTGCGTTAAATCTGTGTAGTTACGTAAAAATAAAGCAAATGAACTCTCAGTGGAAGTTACTAGTAATACAACATGTGAGATAAATAGTTCAGAAAAACTAAGCTATCCTATCAACAACTCATGTCGAATATAGATGTATTTAATATTTGAACGTAATTAAAGATTGACATTTTATAGTTCTTCAATCTTCTTGTATTTCTGTCAGTGACCGATAAAATTGTGAATCTAAATATGCAATATATTATGAGAATTCGATATTTGGCATTTGTCTAAGGCGGCGAGCTGGCAGAATCGTTACCACGCGGAACAAACTGTTAAGCGGTATTTCGTCCGTCTTTTCATTCCGAATTCGAATTCCGCCGAGGTTGTCCTTGCCTTTCATCCTTTCGGGGTCGTTAAAATAAGTACCAGTTGAACACTGGAATCGATGTAATCGACTGACCGCTTCTCCTGAAATTGCTGGCCTTGTACCAAAATTTAAAACCGATATTTGATATCTGTCTAGCAAACTTGCTCCAATGTTATGCACACTAGTCTGTTTACATCCAACAGATCGATAGGAAGCGTTCACATCGCTCTTCTCAACTTTTCCGTCTCCACAAAACTTGTGTGTAGGAATTCATAACCATTTATAGATTTCTATACATTCATATTCCATAGGCAAAGTCTGGTATCAGATGACCAAAAAATTTCTACTCGAGGTTTTATAATTTTTAGTTGTTTTTGTTTATTCATTTATCGATATTAAATAAAGCCATTGGCTGCAGATGAGAATCGTATCAAGTAATCTTGTTGCGAAGATTTAAAGTCAAGTAGAAACCCACATAATCCTTGCCGTTTTTACTGACGCTGCGACTCGCATTTATAAATGTTCATATGCTGTTTTCTTTATTTACTGTTACTTCGAGATGGATGATACAAGGTTAAATGTTTTAGCTGCAAACACAATATACAACTACTGGTTAGGCACCAACCGATTACCGACTTCTTACATGGTTTTCTGACTTCCCTCTCTTTCTATTATGCGTGTACACCGACACGCGCACCCATATATACATATACAGTAATCCCCTGACTATCGCGGGTGTTACGTTCCAAACCCACCTCCAGCGATAGTTGAAAATCCGCGAAGTAGAAATAGTACTGTACTGTATATATATATATATATATATATATATTTTTTTGTTTGCTATTTTTATAGTTTATATATATTTATTTTATTATAAATGCAAAACAACACTTCGGCGGAACCGACGTAAGCTTAAATAATAAACCGTGATAGGTGAACCGCGATATGGCGAGGAGTTACTGTATACAGACAGACAGACAGTCAGACAGGCAGGTTGGTAGGTAGGTAGGTATACATACATGCATACATAAATGCGTATACTCTTGCCCACATACACTCATACATACGCCTGCCTGTGTAAGTGTGTGTATGTGAGCTCGTTTCTTTATTAATTTTCTTAAACTACTTAACAATTATTTAAGAAGTTTCATTGGTTTAAATTTCAATAGTTCCAAACCCCTTTTATTCTATTTTAAGTACCATATCATTTATCGCATTTGGCAACACTAAATCAGTCTTATTTTCTTTTTAACTTATACGCAATTCAGCTTCTTATCTTGCTGCAAACCTTTCCGAAGATAAAACTAAATAAATTAGTCCTATAGAATGGATTTTATCAGAGGAAAGGGAATTAACATTCTATTGAATGGACGTTGCTATCAGCTGAAAACTTGGCATTATACTGAAGACAAGTGATAAGGTCGCATCAACGTTAACAGAAGTTTATGGGGGAAATGCCTCTAATTTAGTTAATTTTAACTTCGTGTAAATTTACAGTGGAATAGTAAACTAAAATGTATTTATCTTGAAAAGAAAACAATCTCGTCCTAGAGTTGCTCAATGCGATTAATAAAATATCATATAAACAACGATAAAAAATATACATTTAGGTTATTAAGAATTTAAACAACTGAAGCGCCTTCAGTTGTTCTTAAAAACACAAAAGAAAATATATAAATTTAAATGCCATCTTATGTATGTGTATATATATATATATATATATATATATATATATATACTTATATAGAAGTTGACTTAAAATTTGTGCATCAGGCATTTACCCTCCATGTGTATACGGTTGTCCATTAGGGCTTGTTCTGCTGCCTAACAAAAGTATAAAGGAACAATAGTGTTCTAAGACAACTAAACGTACAATCATCGACAGCAAGAAAATTTCCATCCCCCAAAATTGATGTATCATAGTGAGTTATTCAAACAAATGATAGCACGTATAGTTGACACTTAAAGAGCGGCTAATAACTTTTAAGGCCTTCACAAGTTTCCCAACAAGAAATAGGGGACAGAATGTTGGGTTTTAACCAGGATGCTCATTTCATCTACAGAGCAAACCCTCAAGAGAAGCCATACAGACAATCCAAAAACCAATGGAGAGGAAGGAAACCTGAAGCAGAATTCCTCCCAACACACCTCAGATCTCCCGTAAATTTCGGAACCACCTACACCTTATTAGGCACAAAGACACCAGCAATTCTGTTGCCTTCCGATGGTGTCTACGTTCAACGATTCCTAGATTCTCTAACACTGACGTAGAACACGCAGCCCGGAATAAAACAGCATATTGTATTTGAAGTACGGGGTTGACTCACTTGTGGTTACTAGTTCCAGAGAAAAAGAAAAGAAGTTACACGCGCCCTTTAACAGCCTCCACGAAAGTATCAATTTCGACATCGGTTGTACTGCACTGGGTGACTCCTTAACTTTTCTAAAGTTCATTGTGTCCTTTACTACAGAAGCCGTGATTCAGCTCATCGAGAAGGTGACGAAGAAGAAAATCTTTTCCTTGCTGGATGCCCTTTATTCTTAAAGATGAAGACAACGTACAAAGAAATAATCCACCTGTTGCATGGACAAGTGCGACGCCAGCAGACACCAAACTAGAGCAGTTTGGTTTTCGTTTTACAGTTGTTACTCATGAAACGCTGAGAAGTGGAAATATTCGGAACATAAGCCAGGAAGATTGAATTACTATCTTGTCTCTTTCATCTTAACCTCTTCGATTTAATTTCTTTGGATTTCTGTGTTTTGAACATTGAACATTCTGTAGAAAATTTGCTTCCAAATTTCCATGTTTACAGTTTTGCTTCACCCCGCTCTCGTTTCGTTTCTGCCACCCAAAGCCATATTTTCTTTCGTTATATATATTTTTTTCCTATATCTAGCTTATAGAAATTCATTCTGCCAAGAACTTGAGATTTCTTTTTTAAAAACTTTATCTCTTTTCGCAGATAATGCACAAGATACAAGGATTTAAATATATATATTTTATTAATAAAGCTACAAAGACATCACAAAAACTGCTACTCAGAGTTTCGCGTCCCTGTTCGTCGGACCAAAACTGTCCGACAAACGAAAAGGAGAAACTCAGAGTAACAGTTTTTGTGATGTCTTTGCAGCTTTAGTAATAAGGCATATTATTCTACCTCCGATATCGGAGTACTATTTTTTTCCTTGTTTCAAATTTATGTGCTTTCTCTGGTATATATATATGTATATATATATATATATATATATATATATACGTGTGTGTGTGCGTGTGTGTGTGTGTGCATACATACATACATATATATATATATATATATATATATATATATATATATATATATATATATATATATATATATATATATATATATATATATATATACATATATATATATATATACATATATATATATAATTTTATAGTTATATGTATTTGGCGTGTGTGCGATTGTGCGTGCGCATGCGTGCGCGCGCGTGCAAGGCCAATGAACATAAAAAAAGAACGCAGATAGAACAAAGTTTGATGAATAAAGTATTAGGTTAACGCTTGACTGGAGTGTTTTAATATTTCGTATGGTAACCCTCCATCAGAAAAACAAAATAAGCATAGGATAAAAAAAAAAAGGGAAGCATCATTTTCATTGAAAAGAAAAAAAAGTGTAAAATTCTGAACAAAAATTAATTACTGAAGGGGGCAAAGGATATAAGAGGAATATGAAAGGTTAGAAAGGAGGCCGAATGGCGTTCTGTGTGAGCAGTCAGGAAGGATGGAAGTGGATGGGTAGATTCATGCGTCAGTGTTTACGGGAGCGGGCATAATTGGAGATGTGTGTATGCGTACAGACGTCGTCTGCGAGTGTGGAAGAAAGATGTCGCTTGGTAGTGAGGGTTGAGAGGATGTTGGTGTGTCTGTAATTGTTAAGCAGATAAGTGTGAATGTGAGCATAAGATGGTGTAGGTGGGTGCGAATGGAGGTGTCAGAAAGCATATGTTATAAATAAATAAATAGATTCAAGTGGGGAATGGAAAACTTTTTTTTTTTTTTCAGGCCTGCAGCCGTGAATCATGGGGTGAATGGCTGGAAAGATCACGATGCTAACATTCGAACTTGAAACAAAATCTTTCAGATATTCAAATTACGAAAGGAACAAAAAAAACATGCTAAAAGATGTTAAAAATTTGGGGAAGTAGGTTAATTGTCCAAGAAGGTGAAAGTCCTTCTTGGGCGGCGAGCTGGCAGAAATGTTAGCACGCCGGGCGAAATGCTTCGCGGTTTTTCGTCTGCCATTACGTTCTAAGTTCAAATTCCGCCGTGGTCGACTTTGCCTTTCATCCTTTCGGGGTCGATAAACTAAGTACCAATTATGCACTGGGGTTGATGTAATCGACTTAATCCATTTGTCTGTCCTTGTCTGTCCCCTCTATGTTTAGCCCCTCGTGGGCAATAAAGAAATAAGAAGGTGAAAGTCCAATGTTAGAAGGTGTGGCTTAGTGGTTAGGATGTCGGAGGAGGAGGAGAGGGATAAAGAGGAAACAGGGGAAGGGATGAAGGGGAAGAGACGAAGAAGTACAAAGAGGAGGGATGACTAGAAAGAGTGGGAGAGGAGGAAGCGGATGACAAAGCGTAGGATGAAGAAGAGAAGGCGGAGTGAGAGAAGAAGGACGAGGAGAAAAAGTATAAGAGGAGGAGGACGGAGAGGTGAAGAGGGCAAGAAAGAAGAGGTGAAGAAGGTGGAAGAGGAGGAATAGAAGAAGTAGGAAAAGACGAAGAAAGAGAGAAGAGACAAAGAAAAGGGAGGATGAGAAAGGAGAGTAGAAAAGGAAAGAGGCGACGACGGGGAGGAGGAAGGGGAGGTATGGGAAAGGAGGACGAGGAGGTATAGGAAAGGAGGAAGGGGAGGTATGGGAAAGGAGGAAGAGGCGAGGAAGGGCAAAGTAGAGGACGGTATATACTCTTTTACTCTTTTACTTGTTTCAGTCATTTGACTGTGGCCATGCTGGAGCACCGTCTTTAGTCGAGCAAATCGACCCCAGGACTATCGGTCTCTTTTTGCCGAACCGCTAAGTTACGGGGACCTAAACACACCACCATCGGTGGTCAAGCGATGTTGGTGCGACAAACACAGACACAAACATATACACACATATACATATATATATATACATATATACGACAGGCTTCTTTCAGTTTCTGTCTACCAAATCCACTCACAAGGCTTTGGTCGGCCCGAGGTTATAGTAGAAGACACTTGCCCAAGGTTCCACGCAGTGGGAATGAACCCAGAACCATGTGGTTGGTAAGCAAGCTACTTACCACACAGCCACTCCTGTACCTATATATATAAATACATACATACATACACATACATACTTTTATACAAACATTCATAATACCTACATACATGCATATATGCATGTATACATTCGTATATTACAAGTGGAACAGTAAAAATATGCAAGACTTTTCTCAAGTTCCAAATGTGAATTTGTCTGTGTTAACTACATTCCAAAGCTGGAGCCCTGTATATTTTTTGGAAGCCGGCACCCTCCTCAGTGGAATGTTTCTTATAAAAATAGAAGACATATTTATCCGAACTTTCCCCGCTCCAGCATCTTTCACTTACTCCAACACAATCGCCATCGACACAAAAGCCAGTATAACCACCAACATTACTAGAGACAAACAGTGGCAACTATACAATTAAATTTAGCAATATGAGCACCACCATTACGTACCCATAACAATAATATATGCTTAATAGCAATGTCTGTATCTACATATGTTGTATGTTTACACATCAGTGTGTATGAGTGTACATGCGTGTGAGTGTGTGTGTCTGTGTGTGCACGCATGCGTGTGTGTGTATTGCGTATATAGAGGTATGTGTATGTGCGTTGATTTTGGAGGTTTTAAGGCTAAAGTTAGAGGGCCAAGGTGTGAAGTACCCAAGAACCATTCGACTACCTGTAACCCTTCAACTAATTGTAATCACCTTTTCACCGTATCATTTTCATTCATACACCCATAAACATATCACAACTTTTGCTCTTGAAAACAGTTCTTTCCCAGAGCTATAATATTTATGAAATATTTGTTGTGGATAGTTCTTGAGTTCAGCCCAATTTTGGATTTACCTACAATTTAAAGTGCCCGGACCAAAATCATGAAGTAAAACTTAAAACAATAACGTGAAAAGGAACTGTAAAGTGTATAATGCACCAGGTAGTAAACTCGATCTTAAAAAGTGATTCATTCCGCAGAAATACAAAGTCAGGTATATCGCCAAAAAAAAGTTGGAACTTCTACTGTAAGAACGATACGTGACAATGAATGAAAAAATTAAGTGCTCAACAAGTTATTTGGTTGAGTGATGGGACCTCATTTTTTCACAGATCTTATATGACGCTTATAATGGAACGACCCTTAAGAGCATGGATCGAGAAGCAAACTCGTCGCAGTGTGCTGATAATTTAGATAATTTGTATACTGATTCCCAAACAATGGAAAGTGAAACTTCTAATAAAAACTTTTCCGGCTGGTTTGAAGAGTTTAAGAAGCAATTGAATTTGTACAGAATAACAATGACTAGTGAAGATGCTAATGATGTTACAAGGGATGTTCTGTTACAAATTTAATTACTGTGAACTGGCGAAAAAATTATTGCTGAAGGGGACCACACACCAAAGCAAATATTCAATGTTTCTAAAACTACATTTATTGGAAGTTCATGCCAGCAAGACGTTTTACTTCTCAAGAAAGAAAACCTATACGAGAATTTAAAGCGTTCGAAAATCGTCTGCAACTTCTGGGAGGAAAATTGTATAGTTGCCACTGTTTTTCTCTAGTAATGTTGGTGGTTATACTGGCGATTGTGTTGGAGTAAGTGAAAGATGCTGGAGCGGGGAAAGTTCGGATAAATACTAAAGTCCGTATTCGTATATCACTCCAAAAATTCAAGAGTTTTCGTGGTTAATGCAAGGTTTCACTTAACTCTAGTTGATCATTCAAATACGAATTTCAGGATTAATAGGAGCTTCTTTGAAAAATGGTTCAAAAACATTTTTGTCATATTGCAGAAAGGTACAGTGACAAATATGATTCCAATAAAGCATTTCTCCTTTTAGACAGTGTACCAATGCATTCAGAGAACTTCAAACAACGTTCTGAATGAGTGTTATTTGAATATATCCGCAAGAATACAAATTTTTGATTCCAGCTCTTGGTTCTAAGTGTGATAGCCAACTTTACGGTATATTACCTAAGCTTTCAAACAACTTATGAAAGCAATGAACAGGGAGGATAAACCTATAGTTTGAGACTCCTCGGAGAAATTCAACAAAATAGTTGTTCTGGCTAACATAACTTTGTAAGTGTTGGAAGAAATATAATACAAGACCGTATCCATGACTTTCGAAGATTTCCGCGAGCGGAAAGCTTACAATAAATTTAAAAAGAAACTTGTAAGTGATCTACGATTTGAAGAAGTCGGACAGTATGATGTATTTGAGTAGTTAGTGTTTCAAAAAGAGGGATTACCAAACGAGGAGCGGATACTGTTAGAGGAAGACTAAATTAAGAATACAGGTGAGAATACAGAAATTGCAAGCTCTCCAAAGAAATACTGCAAAGATTATTTGGTAAAAAGTTCTTAAAGATTTTGATAATGACATCCCAATCCTAAACATATCGTGAAAATTACAAGAATTTACAGTGAGCTCATCTCCTACTCAAGGATGTTGCGTCATAAACATCAAACAATTTTGGGTAAGTTCACAGAAGTAGATGTTAATAATGATGAAGTGTCCCTCATCCTCCCTGTAACTTTCGATCCACCAACGCCACTTACACATTAGTCAACATCTTTTGTGATAAGAAAATACACTATTACAATATCATGGTTCTTATATACTCTCTAACATATTTCCCTTCAAATGTCTCTCTGTATGCATTTTGTAGTGTGTTTGTTTAGAAACTTATTTTCAAGCGTAGAAGTGGTCTTGATGGTTGTCTGTGATCGTTTCAAAAGAGATGAAGGTCATTAATTAGGAAATGCATTATTTAACCGATCACTGGTGCATAACATTTGGTGATAAATAAGATAATAAATGGATTCTAGTATTTGTATGCTTTTTATCAGGCTACGAATAATATCTGCCCAATGATTCTCTCTAGTGAATTCCCAGGTACGAGTTTCTGGCTCTAAAGCCTTCTTCAATAGGAAATTCTGACGAGAGATAACCCAACGCACATAGCATTATCTAAACCCAATCAACATCAACGATTGAGTTGCGCTAATGGACCGTATGGTCGGATAAAAGAGGAAAAAAAGCAGCATCAGCACCAAGCAGTGACATAGAATAAACGAATTTAAGTTAGTCGAAATATGTTTGTGACATATTTTAAGTTCTAAAGGCAAATTTACTGCAGTTACCGTAGAGAAAATATATACTCTCTTATGGTAAAGGGTGCAAAAACACTATACCCGCATGGTGTTTTCAATTTTGAAAGACCAGGAGATAATGTATATGTCTAATGAAGAAAACTTCTATTACATTTCAGTGTTTATATTATAGTTTACATAACGCTTTTCATATTACCTAAGTTATATTTATCCTTTTACGTTATTTAGCTTCAAATTATATATGTATCTCTAATACGAACCAAGCAAATATACAACCATTTTGAGTTAAATTCTACATTATTTTTCCCAGTTGTGCAGCACTTTAGAAACGAAAGGATTAAAAGTTAGAAAGGTTGTTCACTTTTTACTGACGAAGATCTTTGTAACTTTGGGGCATACATAATAAAGGAAATCATACATGAAGGAGAATAAATCTTTTCTTACGATTGTTCATAAATATTATTGACATGCGGTACAAGGATTTGCTATCAGTATTCTATCGTATATCAGCGTGAATTTTGTTCTCATTTACACATTCGTAAGTTCTCTAGTTTTGTCTTCTTACCATTAGCTCTCTGTAAGGTCCGTTTTATGACTTCTTTTGAAATGGAATCTTGCAATATAATGCGAAAGAATATCTACCTTCAGAAAAATGCTCTGATTCTATAAAATCCTTCTAATATAAGAGAACTAAAACAATTGTGTTTAAGAATATATTTCAAACAATGGCTTTCGTTGCGTTTATAATTGCTGTTGATAGTTTCATATGTTATCTGCATTGTTTACTATCGTAAATGTAAGAAGATCTATTACAAATTATAATAAAATAAATGGTGCAGCAATAATCTCATTCATCTGCTTCGATCCGCATTCTAAGTTACTTATAGCCGATGGACAACATTTGTATGCAAGTAGCCATTGAAATATGTTATCGGGCGCACACGTATTCCTGTTTATTTGTGTGCGGTTATGTAGGCGTTTTTATTTATGTAGGCGCGTAAGTGTTGATCAATTATTAAGCAGTAAATTTATGTTTCCTAGTTTATTTCAAATGATAAGAAATGGTTTAAATACATCCATGGAAACTTTTCCATGCTTTACATTTCGATTCTATTTACTATTCTAATCGATGGATATCTCTCATTCGTATTTCAGAGAAGGAACTATATCGTTATACATTGTTACAAAAAGTCTTTGTTCTAATACTAAGTAAAGACCTTTAATCATAGTTCTGTAAGCAATTTTCGAATTCATTTCATGTGAAATAGGGGGTTTCGAGGTGCAAAAGAGCGTCGCGGACCACAGGTTGCTACGGCATGGGAAGTTTTGGGGTACCTGTTTTGCCACACCGGTTTGATTTGAGTTGACGTTTTGTGACATAGGTTGTCTCAGTGTTTCTCTCATTCGTTTTACTCTTCCCCCTTCTCTTTTCATTTCTCTAACCCCCTCTCCCTCTCCTCTTTTCTCTACCCTCCTCTCTCTTTCACTAAATATTTTCAAATTCAAAATGGCTGAAGATTAGCATCATGCTTGATACTCTAGAGTACCAACGAATTTGAAGTTGTGTCTCCTGTTTATATTTGTGCTTTATAATTAAATAAGTGCATTAACAATTTTATTTACAATTTAAAATATACATACATACACATCACACAATAACGCGCACTCACACACACACATACATATATATATATATATATATATATATATATATATATATATATATATATATATATATACAAGGTGGCCCAAAAGTAGGTTTACAGTTATCACGTGGGCACCTTAAATTTCTTTTAAAACCTATTAATATATTTAAAGAAAACAAGACTGCAAAGACCAAAGCTTCTGCAAAAGCTGAGAGGTGGCACGCGGCTACCAATAGTGTACACAGAGAATACTGTACATAGATGGAAAGTTGTTCTGTGTGCAAGTGTGCTAACATCCACACAATGATCGTATATATGCAATTAATAAAGCGAACATTTCTGTAGAACAAATATTATCCTTTCAGTGCCAGAAACCTTCATCCATGATGGTATTGACAGGTGTATCCTCAGGTTGCGGGAAAACCCCTCAAATCTTCATTGAAGAGGGCGTAAAAATCAACCAACGTGTCTATTTGGACATGTTAAAGGATAAAGTAGTCCCTTGGATTACTGCAACAATAAGGGACGAAGGTGTAACTCTGCAACAGGATGGCGCATGCGGCTACAAAATACGACTAAAAAACATCCAAGAATGGTGTCGAGAAAATTTCAAGGCGTTCTGGTGGATAGAGTTCTAGCCCCCGCCTTCTTCCCGCGACCTGAATCCGATGGACTTTGGCATACGGTCTATCCTTGAGAGTAAGGCCTGTGCTAATTCCCATACGTGTCTCAGACGTCTTGAGCACCAATTGCGAAAATACTGGGATGAAATCTCTGTAGAATCTGTTCGCGTCACTTGCTCCCAAGTTGTTCCTAGACTCTGGCAGGTACTTTCCGCCAAGGGTGAATATATTGAAAAGTAAATATAGCATCTTAATCTACATTTTCTGGGCTTTATTTGAGCATATTTAAATATGATATATCGTTATGTATCGAGATGTTATTTGAATAAATATATGTCTACACTTCGTCTGATCACCCTGTGTCTAATAGAAAGCTGATCGAGAACATGTGCAGACATTTTTGTTATAATATATTCGGTTTTTGCAAGATTGAAGTTAATCTATTAAACCACCCAATATCCTACTTCGATAATATATTTTTATGTTTATTTAAACTGCAAAATGTGGGATTGGGGCTCTCGAGATTTGTCTATCTATATGGATCCTCTTGTTGTTATTGCGTTCCAAATATTTACATCTTGCTACTCTAAAATTTCTGCAGTGAACACTTCAGGATTTTCTCCAGTATTTCTTTGTTCGAGAAACTGTACTTAAAACTTTTTTAGATATTTATAGAAAATTCTTTCAGTTTATTGAATGCGGAAATCGCATAAAAAATATACATAGAACTTTTGTGTGTATGGGTATTTATGTATTTATATTTAACACCTATACGTAGACGAACGTACATAGTTTGAAATAACGACCAATGTAGCTGACACGGAAAGATAAAGAAATGAGCGAATATGCAAAGATTGAAATAAATTCCTATTCAAACTTACATACATATATATGCTTAAAGCAAATTGTTCACGCACTGAATTATATTTCAAATCTCATTTTAGTATCACAAATATAATTTAGATATTTATATCTTCTTATTTCATTTGCATAGTGAAATATTGATAGCAGTGTGTACGAGGTTGTGTAGCGTTCATTGATAGATGAAGTCTTTTATGTGCAGGAAGGATATTAACCTAACTCAGAGCCAACCTTGCAGTAAGCAGTTTTATCCATGCTGATTACAGCATGTCTAAATAAAGTATAGGAAAGGATTATATTCTTTGAACTAATAATAGAGAAACTGGTGGCCAAATCCACACTTGTTTTCAGGAACATTGTTGTTGCAGGTTTCACATAGTGGTCATCCCTACTGTTGTATTAATTGATAAAGCCGAAAAGAGTTCGAATATAATAATTATATAGTTAGAAGAGGGAAGGAAATGGAAGAGAATAGGATTGAAAACAAACACTATGCCGACTTCAGAATGATGAATTAACGGATAAATGCAGTGAGAATTGCATGGAGACCCTTGTAGAGATATACACAAGAATCAAGGGTTAGAAAATTTAAAATGTAGGATGCTTTTCTTAATCATAATATTTATTTCGGTAATGACATAAATGGATCACGTTGGTCAATAGGAAACAAGAACAAGGCAGTATAGCATAAATGACTTTTAAGCATAGGTTATAATTATATATGTAAATGTATATATACTTGCATATGTGTATAGTAATTGAGAGAGAGAGAGAGAGAGAGAGAGAGAGAGAGAGAGAGAGAGAGAGAGAGAGAGAGAGAGAGAGAGAGAGAGAGAGAGAGAGCGAGAAGGAGAGATGAGAATGTATGTTTGCATAGAGAAGGTCTCTAATCGTGGGTTCGTGAGAGAGGAAGAATGAGTAAAGGGTGTGGGAGAAGTGCCTTTTCATGGCGGTGCAGTCAGATATAAAGCTCTATAGCAATATGACAATCATTGAAAAAGGTGAGAAGTAGTCATCCGTTTGCTGTGAAGACGGTAGTCCTGACGGCATCCTTACATGATCCAACAGGGTTTTGATTTGGTGGAAATAACTGGGTCGATGAGTCAGTATGTTGTATTATCGTTGTGTCTTTATTTTCTGTGTACAACAGCATGGCAGTCTCTGGTTGGTTATAAATAACGTCAAGGCTTTTGCGGTGGAGAATTGTTCAACAGTTTTCTACCGGAGTCCTCTTGCAGATGAGAATCTGGATGGTTGACTATTGAATAGAAGTATTAAAAACATGTAAATATAAACAAATGTTTATGTATAAAAGAGTATGTGTGCGTGTGCGTGTGCGTGTGTTGAATACAGGTATCTACGAGAAGGAAACAGAAATACAAAATACCTGAAAAAAAACACTTGAGAAGTAAATGAAATGTCAAATCAATTCAATTAAAACCACAAAATAAGAAGGCAAGAGAAATAAAAAAAAAAAATGTTTATGATAATGTTTATCTGAATATTTTCAGCTGTCGGTGGAATCGTTCAGAGTGAAAATGATCTAGTTTTTATTTCAAGTTCAGAACTTGAAATAAAAGTTGGAAATGCCTTGTGTGTAAACTTTACTGTATTAGTTCTTCAGATGATCGAGTGCCTGCTAGGAAATGAAAAATGGTCACCTGCGTTGTATTTCTTGATATATCGCGAAGATAAATTTTCTGTTTTATAAGAGGCTTACAACTAAGCATTAGTGTTTGCAGTTACTCTATCTTGAATTAAAAGCTGGCATTTCACTGGAAACTGGCAAACTACATGCTGGTCAAGGAAGCATTGCATTTTGCTGGGGTGAGTTGCACGTACCTTTTTCGATCAGTTGAACGATAGAGAAGCTTATAATGTTCCTGACTTTTCATCATTCACACATCGCCGTTTATTTGTTTGCGATATATGTTAGCATTCAGTGTTTAAACTGGTAAATTGCGTTCTGGTTGCGATGAGGTAATTCGAATGTGAATATAACGAGAGAATTATTTGGTGAGGTTGTAACAGTAAAACTTGCTGTGCAAATATTGTTGACAGATTACAGTTCGGTTCTATCCATTATGACTATATCAGAACAGTATTTAGGAAATCAATGGATTCCCATGTTGTCTGGCAATATATATATAACCTAAAGGTGAAGGATAAATATAAGACCTCGAATGCGTGTTCATCATTGACATATTTATTCAGTTAATATAAATTAACCACCTATAGAAAGCACAAAGGCCACTATGAGTGACTGTTAAACAATGGCTAGATTACACATGGATGCCCGTGTATATGTATATACTTGTATATTTATATACGTGTTTATTAAGTCAGAGAGGGAAAGAGACCGAGAGAAAGATTAGAATGAGAGAGGAGAGATAAGAGCGAAAGAATTGTTACCACGACATTGTGATCGGGTATAAAGCCCTGTCGCACTTGAGATTTCTACAAAGGAGGAGAAATCACAAGCTATTTATTAAGCTTGACATTATTGGAATAACCGCGTAGATGAGTGAAAGGTATTCATTCCAATCACAGAAAAAGTATTAGTCTCAAAGAAGCCCATGCATGTCTCATGAGATGGTGAAACTGGTAATGTGAAACTTGTAATGTGTTATACGAACTCACTTTTTGCAAGTTTTCTTTACTATTTTGTGTAGAATGTCGTGACAGTCACAGGTTAGTAATGAATAGTGACAAAACTTAACGTTCTACATGACCCTGTGCTTTTAAACAATGGAGTACAGAACTCTCCACTACAACCTTGTAAAAGTTTGCATAGAATTACAGTTAGTTTCGCCGTAAAATTCGGCCGATGCTTCATTTTAGCCAGAAAACTTTGAACTTCATATACAAACGTCGATTTCAAGCGTACAGCCAATTTGTTTTACATAGTCACACTCTCTGAATTGAAACATTTTAGTTCACTATGTGATAAGAAGATTACTTCCGATCCATACAGTTCCGAGTTCGGTCCCACTCGATGGCACCTTGACGAATGTCTTCTACTATAACCTCGGATCAATCATAGCGTTGTGAGTGGATTTATTAAAGGGAAACTAACAAAAGCCCGTCACATATATATATATGTGTGTGTGTTCGCATGTGTTTGTGTGTGTGTGTGTGTTTGTGTGTGTATGTGTGTGTGTTTGTGTGTGTGTGTGTGTCTTTGTGCATGTGTTTGTCCCCTACCACTGCTTCACAACCGACGTTGGTTTGTTTACCTCCTTGTAACTTACTGGTCCTGTAAAAGAGCGCGATATAATAAGTACTAGATTTTAGAACAAATAAGAAGTGCTGGAGTCGATTTGTTCCACTTAAATTCTAGAAGGCGGTGCCCCAGCATGGCCGCAGTCTAATAACTGAAACAGGTAAAACAGAAAAGATGAAATTACACCCAGAGACTCAGTCATAAAGATTTTTTTATCCGTTCGTGTACACATAGGTGTTAAAAGAGACTATCGTCTACATAAACATTTACTTTATTTACACACTTTCAACAATTTCTTGTTGTGCTGTCTTTGAATAAATTCCAATATAGAGAAAAGATGGCAGGCAATTAGGCTACTAATGGAAAAAATCTATTTGTGATATATTTAATATTTATGTTTCCAAACTTGTTATTAAATTTCAGGTGTTCAAACGGATAAAATCTTAATTACTTGATTTCACGTCACAGTAAACAGGAATTGATGTTTCTGAACAGAGTGAGTCTAAAATATTAGATTAGTCAATTTTGTTTTTACTGGTTTAACTTTCGATTTTGTTCTTTGTTTTTTTCCTTTTTACTGAAATATTTGCAATCGCATGTTAGTTAGGATCTCAATTAGTCAGATATATTCGCATGATAAACTTTTGATATGAAAATAAATATCATTGCTTCAAATGTAGAACATAGAGTTATAAGTAATCATAGCTTCAATTCACAGGGAAGATAATCTGATTACAATGGATTGGTAGTATCGTTAGGGCACCGGCCAAGATGCTTTGTGGTATTCAGCTACGGACCCCAAGTTCCGTACTCAAACTACTCCAACATAGAATATCATCTTCACGAGATCGATAAAATGATTAAGAGTCAAGAACCGAAAATCGCACAGTTGAAGCTCACTTTTTGTACTGCCCTTGATAAAACCTCTGTTCACACGCGGAGCGATTGAGTTGGGTCTCCGGTGAGCATTTTCTTTGTTTCTCGCATGGCTAGTGGTAGTATCCAACGAATTCATGGCATGTGGCTCCCTTTGAGAATACAGAGAATATTGTTGAAGCTGTTCTGAGTATCTCATATGACGATTTGGAAGGTGATTCAGTTTTCTATGAATGTATACGTTGATGCTTAGTTATGCAAATGGTTAACAAATCTTATGATATAAATTTAAGCAAAGTGTAACACCCAAAAGGTTTGCTTTTGTCAAGTTCACTTCCACTTCAATCTCAAAGCCGAATTCGTTGAAAGCCGTTAGATTACTTTACTTAAGGGTATCAGTTGTAATTCATGAGCGACATCGAATCGATAACAGCGTCAAATTCGATAAATCTGCAGAATTGTTTTGTTTTTTTTTGCGTTAAACATAGCGTCACCATATTACTGTTCCACAGGTCTAAGTTTGTAGATATTTTTTTTACTTCTCCCCTTATTATGAGTAGAGTTTACTAGTAAATGATGTTCTCTTCTCTTGTTGCTAGAGTCAACAATTTACATTGGGGTGAGTGGTCGAATTTACTTCTATAGTACTTTATCATGATGAACAATTGTAAAGTTTCTTAAATGTAAATTCATCAACTCGTTTCCGATTCTCAAATGATTGATAGTGTATTTGAAACTTTGTCACACAGACAATACTTATTGGAGAAATTTCAAGAGAATTGTATGATTTATATTTGGTTATATATAAATACATTAAATTTATGCAATAATATAAGTATATACTTCCATAAATAAACATGTATATGAATATTCCGTGAGAAATTCTTATGGTAACTTTATGATGAAATTACAAAATGGCACAAATAAATGAAAATTAGAACGTGGTATATAAACAGATGTTATAATAGTGTTATTTTACTGTATGAGTGAAAGTTAATAAGCACAACATACTTTGAAACTATACAATACTTAGGGAACAGACAATTCATGTTGAACACTGAATGCAGACTACGAAGTACAGGCTTTTGGATGTTGGGTACAGATTCTTGGATATTCAGGAAGTTAGTATATGTTGTTGTTCTTTTGTAGGTGTTTGGTCCGACAAAAACCGTTTGCAAAATGCATGGTTTATCTGAATGGGGCAGTTCGACCAATCCCTTCCTCGGTACAAAGATTCGAAACAACTAATATGATTTATGTCGTTCGACATAGGCCAGCAGGTCAGAAATTGACAAACACACAAACACACACACACACACACGCATATATATATTTATATATATATATATATACGACGGGTTTCTTTCAGTTTTCGTCTACCAAATCCTCGAGATGTTTTGTTTTGTATGGGGAGACCACATACAAACACACAAACACACAAACACACAAACACACACACACACACACACATATATATATATTTATATATATATACGACGGGTTTCTTTCAGTTTTCGTCTACCAAATCCTCGAGATGTTTTGTTTTGTATGGGGAGACCACAAGGGGCAGCAGTATTCGAGCTGTGGCCGTACAAAGAGGAGAAAAGTGGAATGATGACACCTTGTTCTCTGGACCGGAAGGTTCTTAAGATCCAGGAGCTCACCCTACGAGCTATATTGACCTTATTGATGATGTGGTCACTCCAATTGAGATTGTTGTCAACAATTACACCCAGATCTCTGATATATATATATATATATATATATATATATATATATATATATATATATATGTATGGATGCTGGACGTCACCAACAGTAAAGAACATGAACTACTAAAACAAATGAGTTTAATACGCAAACAACTAAACAAATGGAAAACAGGACAGGTAACATAAAGAACGACCATTCATCAATGGTCGACTGTCTACCTACACCTCATTTACATACATACATACATGTATACAGATAGACAGACAGGTAGACAGATAGACAGACAGACAGACAAACAGACAGGTAGGCAGACAGACAGACACACAGATAGATAGATAGATAGATAGATAGATAGATAGATAGATAGATAGATAGATAGATAGATACATAGGAAGCATCATGATTCTGGCAGAATTAAGTACAACCTTACGACTATTCTACCAAAGGAAACAGTCATTTGTGTTACGGTTGCAATCAAATAACTCAAATATAATTTGATCTTTAAGGGTATACGTATCTTGTAGATATTTCAGCAATATTAAATTTACCTAATGCGCTGTCATAAGTCGTTATGTTAAAGTAAATATTCGTATTTAATATACGTGGACATGGACAGGAAATTGTACATGTGTAAAGGTATGAATCCCTCCTTCTATCAAAGAGTTTCTGAAATGTGATTCTCGAAAATATATCGAAACTAAGAATATACAGACAATTTTAATATAAGAGAGATAGGTTACAAGTAATTTATTATTTCCAACAGTTTGCTTATTGCAATACTGCTGCTGCTTTTTTTGTTGTTGTCAATTGTTGTTGATGAGGATATTGATGTCGTGGTTCTCGTGAAAGTAGTGTTGTTGTTGTTGCTGTTGTTGTTTTGTTGTTGTTGTTTTGTTGCTGTTGTTGTTTTGTTGTTGTTGTTATTGTTGTTTTGTTGTTGCTGTTGTTTTGTTGTTGTTGTTGTTGTTGTTGTTGTTCGTGGTGGTGGTGGTGGTGGTGGTGGTCATTGTCGGCGTCGTCCTGTACGTGCTCTTATTGATGATAGTGCTGTTGTTGTTGTTATTGTTGTCATGGTTGCGGTGCTTGTGAGATAATTCTTGGAGGTTTTTTTATTTTATTTTTGGTGGTAGTATGTATGGATGAGGGTAACAGTGGTGAAAACTTCCTCCAGAATGGATTATGCCAAATTCTCCAAGAAGCCAAGTGGTGATGTTAGATCAAGTTTCGGATACATTTTATTGTATTGTGCCAGATATCCAGTTCTGGTGAGAAAAGCATGGTGACCTTAAGTGGGACGTCTTTGATGCTAATCCGTCCGCTCACTCAGATCAAAGCGAGACTACAAAGAAATGCAACTGATTTCGAAATGCAAATCACCCTCGATGTGTTTCGGAAGAATCATTTAAATGTGCGTTTTGCTTTTTCATTCTTCATAGCACAATGATTAGTAGGCAGCATTTAATCTCCTAGCAGCTAGCTAGTATTTTGGTATAACTATCTTTAATATCATTTACATAGGTGCAGGGGTGGTTGTGTGGTAAGACGTTCGCTTCCCAACCGCTTGGTTCCAGATTCAGTCCCACGGCGTGACACCTTGGACAAACGCCTTTTACTGTAGCCTCGGGCTGACCAAGGCGTGCTTGTGAGAGGATTTGCTAAACAGAAACTGAAAGAAGCCCGTAATATATACATGGAAGTAATATTTATAGTCACATCAATATGGCTGTTTTGACGTTACAGCCGTTTTCAACCTCAGGAAGACCCTCCTCCGGCTGGTTATCGATGCAATCTTCACCCGGTATATATCGCAAGAAGGGGAGCGAACCCTCACCATCAAGCAGACGACGGGATCATCAGACCCACCGGTTTCAGGCTATTTGTGACCATCGCCAGTGGTGAACACCCTTTCGCTAGAGATAGCAGGAATTCGCTCCAGCTTGCAATATATAGAAAACCAATCAATAATCAGTCTCTGATCTTGCAACAAGCAAAGTAGCAAAGTCAAAGATAAAAAAACTGGCAACATTTCTCCCTACAAGATTTTATCATAGTCCTGATTTCTGCATTTTACAATTCTAAATTCAATAACGTGTATCTTTGAACAGATATCTTTCAACATTATTATTACAGAATCTCTACTCTGGTTATGAACAACACAAAAATATAAAATCAAGTTTGGATATTCCAACAAATTCTACACATCACAGGCATTGGTGATCTCTACTGTTGATATTACTTTCACAACAAGATTGTGGCGAACGGTCAGGATCGTTTACACGCCAGGCAAAATGCCCAGCAGCACTTTGTCCGTCTTTATATTCTGAGTTAAAGTTCCACCGAAGTCGACTTTACCTTTCAGCTTTTCCAGATCGATAAAAAAAAGTCTCTGTAGAGCACTGGGATCGATGTAATCAAATAACCACCTTTCTCCCGAAATTACTAGCCTTTTCACTAAATTTCAAACCGATGTTAATTTCATAACATAGCAAACGACTGATTTCTTTAGAGCCAGAAAATTAAGACAGTTCCCCATAATTCTTAACTACCTACAAAGTTCGAAAAACACTCAGCGAAAATTTTTGCACAATTTAATACAAATAACGAACATTTTCGGGGGAGTGATTAGCATGGAGCCACAACCAACACACTGGAATTTCAGCCCTTTAAAGAAATTTGTTTTGCCATTTACACTACTACATTCGTCTTTCCTTCTTGAAACAGGCTGGTCTCAGTTACTTACACACAATGCTATAAATATTACTGGTTTTTTTCTCTTATCACCAATATAGTATCTTCCAGGCATTGCGATAACGACTGTCCCTGTACTCTTTCGGCATAATAGCAATCATTAGGAATTTATTAACTTCACGCGTTTAACCTCAGGAATAGCAATACACACATGCATACATACATACATACATACATACATACATACATACATACACACATACATACATACATACATACATACGTACATACATTCACACACACACATACATACATACATACATACATACATACATACATACATACATACATACATACATACATGCTGATTCCAACATTTGGAATTTTTGATTGGTCTGTAAAGGAAATCAACTCCATATATATCAAAACCCGCAAAATCCTGACAACTGGAAACTTCCGCAGAAACGGTAATGTTGACAAGCTCTACCTAAGAAGAAATGAAGATGGATGCCTAGGATCAGTGCAGACGACCTTCGAATGCTGTATGGTATCACTCAGGCAGCACCTGCTAAACAACAGGAGCAAAAATAAATATATAAATGCAGTGCTGAAAAGTGAAGTGAGCAACATTGTACGAGTTGGCAGTGAACTCCTCAACAAGCACTCTCTTCCTGATGATCTCTTATACAGCCCCAAAACAGCTGGGCTTTCTTACCTGAGAGAAGGCATGGATAGAAATCACTCAGTATACAGAAAAAGCCCGGAGGCTTGAAGAAGACAGTAGAATTGACACGAAGCGCAACTGCTCTTGACCACAAGACCACTACTTCACATCACACTTTGAAGGTTTGCAATCCAAGAACAGGAGATTCCCACAAAATACCTGGTGAACAAGAGAGACAGTGACACTCTTGTAATACCACGGTGCGACTGCATGTGTAGGCTATGTCATGTTTCTGTGGAAGACACCACGCATGTGATTAGCAGCTGTTCTAAAATGTCATCACGGTACTACCACTCTATGCGGCACTATGTTGTTGCTAAAACAATTTAGAATGCCATCCTCGAAAAAGACTGTCCTGACATAAACTTTGAAAATCCCTCTGCTATGGAATACATTCATAAACACTAACTCAAGGAATACTGGTGGAATATTCCCATCAAAAATTCTGTCAAATGAAAGTATAACAGGCCGGATATTGTGTTATAATTATGTAGGATACTGTTAATGAAGTTCAGGTGATTAATCTCATCTAAGGCTCTAGCTAAATCATAATGAAATAACTTTTGTGTTTTTTTTTTCGGAAGACCTTGAAGTCAGCAGTGCATACCATTAAAACGGTTGTTCATGTTATTAGCCGATTTAGTTAAAATTCAAGATAAATATTTAAGCCACACCGCTTAAAGTTGGACATTGTGCTGTGGAAATACTGTGATGCATTATATAACCTCATTACTTGTATATTTTTTGTGAAGTCTTTACCATGGAGTATAAAACGTACATATTCCAGCGAAATATTGTAATTATTTCCTTAATTAGAAATATTAGCCAGCAATTGAATCATTAGTTGAAACTTAAACAGATTAAATTATCTAGCCCTGCAATCAGAAATGCGACATCTTCTCGTTTAGTGTTTTATGACACTTAAAGTTTCAGTAACGGATGGAGACAACTTTGGATAGTCTCATAGATAAAACAATTACATAATCTTCAGCGCATAAGTTTTAAAGATATTCACGGTAACGAATGGAATACGCATATGACTTAGTGAACTATTCGGTTGTCATTATTAGAATTTGAAGAACTCAACAGTGAAAATAAATGAAATACTCATCAATGATACACTACTCCCACTTTCATCGTATACACCAACTGAATAAACTTGAACTGAGGTAGTGGCAGTAAAATATTTTATTATTATTATTATTATTATTATTATTATAGATAACTGTGGAGGCACAATGGCCCAGTGGTTAGGGTAGCGGACTCGCGTTCATAAGATCCCAGACTGGGCGTTGTGAGTGTTTATTGAGTGTTTATTGAGCGAAAACACTTAAAGCTCCACGAGGCTCCGGCAGGGGGGGGGGGCGAACCCTGCTGTACTCTTTCACCACAACTTTCTCTCATTCTTTCTTCCTGTTTCTGTATTTCAAAGGTCAGCCTTGTCACACTCTGTGTCATGCTGAATCTCCCCGAGAACTACGTTAAGGGTACACGTGTATGTGGAGTGCTCAACCACTTGCACGTTAATTTCATGAGCAGGCTGTTCCGTTGATGGGATCAACTGGAACCCTCGACGTCGTAAACGACGTAGTGCCGTAGTAATAGATAACCAAACGAAAAGAATGGGCGTTTGAACTTGAAGCGTTACTCGACGGACCAATCGATATATTTCTACATTTTCTATTGTAACTGCCCTCTAGCGGTGGGGGATATACAAATAAATGTGAGTTTTAGGATGTTTTATTTATCTAAAAATTATAATTGTTGCATTGCTCATCAACACGTAATTGAACGTATTTTGACGACCTGCAGTTTTCAGTTTTCTCTACATTTATTTATACATGTTCCGTTAGTTTGCTAAATCTGTTTTTAGATAATATTACATTGTTTTGCGGTTGATTTCCAAAATAAAGTAATACTAGTTGACGTCTTATTAAGATAATTTATCGCAGAATATTTCTTGCAAAAAATGAGAATATTGAACAAAAGCTAAAACTTATCCAACAAAATATATTTGCTCAAAAGTATCGAATTATCTCCTTGGATCTATCATTCATACAATTCGATTATTCTTTCAGAACAATTTACAGATAGTAATAATCTCTATTTGATTCCTCACGCGAAAAATACTTCTCCGATCCCAGCTTATAAAGTCCCGTTCATATAATTTTATATAAGAGTAATCCCTTTTGAATCGTACGTTGTTTATCTTGTATTGTTGCTCCGTTGTTGTGTTGGAAACATACATATTCAGCTCATTATCCGGTTTTTTTTAATTTGGTTTTGCAATTATGTGTTTACAAATCAGTTTAGAAATTCTCCTGCTGGCCGATACACTGGACAATTTAATTATGTTGTAGACAATGGATAATAACAAATGTGAGATCTTCATTCATACATGTGTGGGGGCGGAATTGTCTGTGTTGTGTGTATAATTGTAAGTATGTCTGACTATACGTGTGTATGAGCGTACACATGGATGAGCATATGTGTGTGTGAGTGCGCGAGTGTCCGTGACAAAACTAAAGTACAAGTTACCTACACAACGGCAATGAAGTATCTACTTACATCTCAACTTTGTTAATGGCTGAATTGTTTTATGAAGCAATCACACAGCTGGTACTTATTTTATTGAGATCGTGAGGATACAAGGCAAAGTCGACCTCACCAGGATTTGGACTCAGAATGTAAAGCCGGAAGAAATTTCGATAGGCTTTTGCCCGACGTGTTAACTACTCCACCGGGTCCAAGAGTCAGCAGTGTACGTGAAAATCTTATATTTATCTTGCCTCGGTTTGGGTCCACTACACTGAGATGGAGTCGTAGACGCACTGTGGTAACATACGGTAGGTCTTAGGCATGACCTTCTGCAAAACCCTCTTCACATCTGAACGCAGCCGATTTCTCTCTGAAAGTCAGGAAGACAGATAGAAATAAAAAATGAGTAAATGTGTTTTATTTATGGACGCCGAAAGAAGGAAAAACAACATCTAAAGACACACCACAGAGAGCCGGAAAAGTTTCCACAAAGCAATCTGTTTGACTCTATAACTGACTGTCTTAAAAATTATTTCATCAACCCTGGAATTAAAAAACACAAAGTCGCCTCTCAATTGATTTGAACACAAAATGGAGAGTGATGTAGCTAAAACCGTGCGAAATCACTCTCGTATTTTCTTTCTACATTCTCTTGTCCTATATTACATTCAATAATAAATATTGAATCCTAATTTTAGCGAAATAGATTATTATCAATGTCATATATGTCATATATCAAAATGGGTGAATTTCTACATTGACAATTTATATTCATATGTATTTTAGCTATCCCAATTTCTTTTAATGCTAAGATACTAAATGTTACACAATCAGCTCTCACTCTTTCGTTAGTTTATTTTATTATTTCTGGAAAACCGTCTGTTTTAAGAGCGTTGAGAATGGTTGTAGTAACTTTTATGCAGTTATCTTAGAGCATCGGCGGCTCAAATTAAGGATAATGGTTGCAGTTGGTAATTGAAGCGGTGTTGTGGTTTCAGCTTACCAGAATCATATCTTTCTTTCTATAGACAGTGCACCAGCTCCAAACTAGGTGAAACGGTTTTACTGGCACATTCTTTGAAACAGCGTGTGCACATTAGATATTCTGCTTTTAAATGGCACTTCTCTTTCATAGGAAAATATTTATTGTACTTTTATAGAGCATCCGACATCTAAACATTAGCAATAAAAAAATGAAGACAAATAACAAGGATAACTAATGTGCTCACGCATATTTTATCAGTTATATCGATCAAAATAGGTATCCAAGTGACAGTAAACATAACTATGGCAGTATATTTTCCTGCTGTCTTTATAGTTTTTCAGTGGAAGGTAAATGCTATGTATGAGGCTGTAACATCATTGCACACAAATCGATATATACGTATTCACGTATGATACATGTGCATATATGTGCACGCGTATGTTTATATGTGCATTTCTGCATGCTGTGGTGCTATTATGTTATCTATGAATAATGTTTTATTCCGAAGATATAGAAAAAAACATTTTCTTTCCGAATTAAGCATAATATTCTTGTTAGATGAATTATATTACTCGGATATAAAGTTACATGAGTTATAGAAGTTTACGAATATATAACCCTGAATATTGTTGAAATTTAAAGAAATTGTTCCCGGTCATCGGTGTGATGTTCAGGAACTTGAAATTCGATTAACTAGATGAGAGCTGCCGGCTCTCATAGCCATGTATGTTGTATGTATACACAAATGAACACAAACGCACACATACACACAGAAACACACACACACACAGAAACACACACACACACACACACACACACATATATATATATATATATATATATATATATATATATATATATATATATATATATATATATATAGTTTTCTACACCACCTGTCTTCGTCTTTTGTTTTTTTTGTGAATTCTCCTTATATATATATATATACATACATGTGCACATACATACATATGGGGGTGTTGTGGTAAATTTAGAAGAAATTACGAAAGCTTTACTACTGAGAGTAAAATATAAAATAGTAGAGTCTTCCCTTGCTT
Source organism: Octopus bimaculoides (assembly GCF_046866305.1). Taxonomy (NCBI): domain Eukaryota; kingdom Metazoa; phylum Mollusca; class Cephalopoda; order Octopoda; family Octopodidae; genus Octopus; species Octopus bimaculoides. Next base: position 7,545,574 of record NC_142929.1, read on the forward strand.
TTTATCCCTATGTAATAATTTTGTTGTCATGAATTATTACATATTTTGAAAATACACTCTACATTTGTATATTGCTATACTACGGGGTGGGCACGCGCTGTATGCAACTTTGTATGAGCGGTTGGCAGCAAATCTCACCAGCAAAGAAAGGGGCGAGTAATAAGGTTTTCGAAAAGAAAATGACAACATAATTGCCTATGAAATTCAACGTACAAAATGTGTACTTCATTTTTCTTGGTAAGACAGACCGACCAGGATCGCACAAGCATAAAATGAACCTGCTTGCAGTAGAGAATCTTGGCCAGTGGTTCTCGCATATTTTCTTTTCTTGTGGATCCCTTGATTTCTGTTTCGCTGGAAAGGACTCTCATAAACATTTGAAGTTTAAAAGAGATCCTATTATATTTTTATCGATAAATATTATTAGGTATTGCATTAAAAAATGGTTAAAGTAGTTTTGTGTATTGTAGAAGCATAACCAATTTACCGCACATAAATTTCAACCCCAGGGTCATATGGACGCTAGTTGTGGATCGCTGACTGATCTAGGCGAAAGACACCGGTGACCAAGCTAGATTTCATACGGCTGGGGTATTTCATTTGCAAGTATTTCTAAAACTCTATGATTCCAGCAAGTGTAGGAATCAGTACAGACACTACAGAATTGTGTTTATAATGACCACCACCACGTTATTTCATTACAACTACTTCTGGATTGTGTTATGACGGTCAATATTTTGTTTTCATTATAACCCCGTGATACACCTGTGCTTCAACACAACAATCACTATTACAGAATAAAAAAACTCTTTTTTTCTTTAAAAACCAAATGCTTGCCATGATATTACAAACATTAGGGGAAGCTTGGGATGGTTGAGTCATTTTTTACATTTCACTATGATACGGACTCTCTGTGCATAAGAAAGAATTCTTTATCAACTTGTAGCATTCATAGACTTGTAACGTATATAAATGCCAGGCATATAGTTTCAAATGGGTGTAAACTAAAACAACGCGAGCATGCTTTTTAAAGGGTAGTGACTTAACCCAACCCTCCCAAGGGGTAGTGAGATTAGGGACATGTATAGGGGTGAGTTGGGACATAGGGTCCTTGGGATAAGTGATATTTTAATTGATTGTACGATAAGATGAAACACTTACATAACTGCATATAAATTTTATTTTGAAGCATTGAGAACTCTTTGTTCAACATTCGGATTAGCAGTTTCGGTGGAAGTTGTTGGTTCCTGTGAAATGTTGGGTGACTCAGACATTGAATAAGAAACTGGTGTTTCTTTAAAACTTGATTGGAAAACATCTGCTTGGTATTCATAAGATGATATTGGAATATCTCGATCTATTACTACTGCAGGCGCAAACTCTGTCTCGCAGAACATATCTTGGTTAAAGGGATAAATTCCCGTTCGTTGAAATCCAGAGATAATATTTTGAGCAGTATGACCATGTATCTGAGTATGTGAAACAAACTCAGGAATGTCATATATTGTAATCGATTTTCCGGGGTAGGAACGCAACCAGTCATCAACCGCTCGACTATATGCCGTCTTGAATGGCTTATGGCAGCTCACATCCAATGGTTGGAGCTTGTGGCTCGTGTGAGGTGGGATTGTTAATAATATCACCCCATTTTTTGTGTCCAAGTCAATAACTACTAGAAACACATGAGTTTCGGGATTGTCCAAAATTAACAACACCTCTTTGTTGCACCTGGTGTAAGCTACAAAGTGTTTTAAATAAGTCACAAACAAATCTTCATTACTCCCTTCACTGGAATTGGCTCCTCCGATACATCCTGTAGAGTCACCTTTGATAAAATAATCCCTATAGTTTTTTCATGGGAAGATCAGTAATGGTGGAACAACACTTCATGCTGCATTAGCAGAATACACAACTGTTACAAGTCCTCCTTTCTCACCGGAAGTTATAGATCCTACTTATTTCACTCCGTGTGCAGCAACAACATTTTCAGGTTGCTGCACAGTTGTGCACCCGGTTTCATCTGCGTAATAAATGTTATGGCATTCAAACTTGTGCAGATCCATAACACTCTTTAAGTTGTCGTAAAACTTGCTAACGTTTTAGCGATTGAACACACTTGCTCTAGCAAGATATGTAGCCTCTGGTGTTTGAATTGCTAGATGGTATCTTTCTTTAAAGGATTTTCAAACATGCTCGCCAGTCATTCCGTTTTGTTGCCAAGACTCGGAGACCATAACAGTATTTCTTAATGCATATTCCACTATCAACTCACGCCATTTATTTCTTGTGAGTCCGTGGAACTGCTCGACTAATGCGTTTATGTGAGTCGATAACTCATCTTCCATCTCTGATAAAAATGTCGTATTTTTTATCCAGCAATTTTTATACCCAAACACTTCGTTTCGCTGGTCATTTTGTCGATTGCATTTGTCTATATATCTTTTAAAGTGTCATTCTTGCTATATTGAAATCTTTAGCACAGATACTGCATCCTTCCTTGACGCAATCTCTGGCCCTACTTAAATCGTCCTCTGCAGCCCCACGATTGATTGTCCGGACATAATTCCGAGGCGTCTGAAAAAGTCAATACATGCGCAAATTTTAGCCAGTATAAGGTCAGGTAGATCAAAATTTAATCCTTTACATTGAATTGAAGCCCTATACAGTTTAGCTTCAAGGCACTTAAACTCGAAAGCAAACACAATTCATTAACAGCTACCAGAGGTTTTGCTGTTTATCAATTTAAAGGTTTAGCCATGTCACACTGTAACGCTGATTCATGAGAATTACGTTCTGGATACACGTGTCTGTAGAATGGCCGGCCACTTACACGTTAATCAGCTGATCGAACAAACTGAAAGGTCGAAACTGGCTGATATAGATACATATAGATGCACAATCACACACACACAAACACACACACATTATATGATACATACACATACACACATACATATGTATGTATGTATGTATAGATAGATAGATAGATAGATAGATAGATAGATAGATAGATAGATAGATAGATAGATAGATAGATATCCCATCATTCACTAACACCTTTCAAACAGTTATCAGCGTCAACTTCTCCGTATAAACTGAGTTGCTTAAAAGACTAAATAATTGATATACTGAAATTCATGCGTTGCCGAAAAGCCCCTTGGAAGTAAAAATTACTCAGGTTATAAATCAAAACCAGACCACAGCTTCTTCTTAACGTAAGCTTAACTCTGTCCAAAGGATCCTGTATTCCTTCCAAATTAGATATATTGTTTTTTCACTATGCATTAATGTTGGAACACTGCTCAACTCTCCCATACATAGCTGTCCGAACTCTCCCCCATTCCCTTCCATCTGAACTTCATGCATCATTCTAACTTTAACGTTAGTCACATGGTTTTTCTTAACGATCGCATTGATAGAGAAACGATATAGGTATATGTCAAAATACATTCAATCAGAATGCTGCATACTACTACAGAAATATGAGCATGCTTACGTTTTGATATAAAAAATTGGGGTTTCTTTTCGAAAAATAACTGTTTAAACAGCTTATACCTGTTAAATGTATTAGATCTAAAGAAACATTTCTAAAAATGCTTCGAATAGCTGGCAGTAATTACGTTTTATAATTTATAGATTTAAGAAAAATTGTTGTAGCTCAGCTCTTACACACATGCTCAACCATCTTCCCACCCTATCCCACCTTACCCACACACTAACACACGTCTGTAGCGTAGACATCCACGCACTCATACATCTGGTATACCTACCAGTTACCTGTCCAGCCAGGTAGTTGAAGAAATTTTCCTTCTTAATGCATCTGGTGTCGCTCGAATATTGGTCTCACTTCTAACAACACCATGTGACTCGCCTTGACCAATAGCATCGGAGTTACTGGTGGCCATTTTCGACTTCCTGCAGCTTCCAATCCGTTAATTAAGCCCGACGAACTTGATTTTCGTAAGAAGCCAACGAATCTTTAAGTCGCATGTATGTATGTATTCATACTTACACAAAGTTATGAATAATTGAAGAACAAAAAACGTCAGGCAGAAAACGAAAGAATATATAGTTTGCCCTCATCAGCAATCATGCTACGGATTTTGTTTGGTTTGTCTCCTTGTAATTGAACCGTCACCTCATTGTCGTTAACAACAAGCTATGCAATAGTTAGGTAATTGATACAAGCTCAGGCAATACCTATAAACAGGCAAAGCATAGTGATTGGGACGGAAGTGATGGAGGACATAGCGGAAGTGGGTTTAAGAGTATTGACTGGCGCAATAATAAGAAGGACGGTTATATTAACTATAACAACCGCAGTATGAACCTCAGTGCTATCTTTCATTCAAGGGGCATATCCTCTTTTTAAAAGCCATACACCGTTTAGAAATCTTATGATGTTTGACAAAATTTGAGGTTTCGTACACTCAAAGTTAAATTCTTTGGCAATAGCTCTTATTTGTAGTCTAGGTTTCTCTGGCTGAAATTTTTAACTGATGTTTTGTATAGAAACATTAAAAATGTTTTTTCAGTTACAAGTTTTGAAATACTTCCATATCTATACGGAGTGTGTATATTGAGAGAATTACCTCCCTCGATATTTCATACCATATGGGCTATGTAGCTCCTCGCCAAGAAAGATTCTTTATATGGTATACTACACACACACGCCCAAGCAAAAAATTTAATTAGGAAGAGTACCCCCTTCTCCGGAAAATATCACTGTACTCTCCCCTAACCCTCAACCTTACCATAAAGGTATCAATTGAACTTCCCTTTTTTGAAATTCCCAGAAGGCCAGCCTTGTGTGTTTTGATCAATGAATTATGGAGTACCAATTTTAATCAAAAAGATGAGCAAAAAAGGAATTTCAATTGAATACTACTTTTGGTAGTATTTCGTAATACTAACTATTAGTAGTCCTTAAAATCTTGTAATTGAAAAAACACTTTTAAGGGAACTTTTAAAAAAGTTTTTATTTTTTGCTAACAGTTAGCCATTAAATTTATTATCCGTGTTAATTTTTTTAATTTAGTGTAGATAATAAAAGCTATTATTTTTAGCCTTTAAATCTAAGTATGTTTTTGAATTTTAACTATAGCCGCAATATTTTAAGCATAAACATGTTTGACCTGTACTTTTTCTGTTGTGATAATTTGTCCTGTACTTTTCCGGGTTTAATAACTTAGGAATTCTAACCTGCACATGTCCGTATTTTTTATTGTAACAAATATTTATATTAATAGGCCCAATTTACACAGATCACAAACGACAGAGAAAATTAAAAGTCTTAACGCAAAGAAAGATCCGAAATATAAGATCTTTTGTACCCGGATGATGGAGGATCTTCTCATCCAGTGTTAATTGCATCCCGCATATTATGATGAACTAAATCCACCAACATTATTATGAATCGCCGAGCCCCCCAGAAACAGCTGTAAGACTTATAACACTTTCATTTTCACACCTTTAATTTTTTCTGTCGTTTGTAGTCTGTATAAGTTGAACCTATTAATATAAATATTTATAAATCTATACTTAAAAATTCATCATCTGAAAGTTTCTACCTTTTACTTTCTCTCGTTTGGCATGTATACATATATTCATATTTTGCATTTGATGTATTTAGTATATTGAAAAATATTTGTTGTGTCTAATTTGTTTATCCGTATAATTGCCTCTATATCCGTTCAACCTGGTCTCTCTTATAGTCTTTCTTTACTTTGTGGAATGATTTCCTGTAGAGGGGAATATATAGAAAATACTTACTAACGCTATTTCACCAAGGACCAAGTGAGCAGGACAAAGAGTGGCAATGAGGGGAACGCAAGTGAGCAGACGATAATTGAAATAAACAGATAGAACTCTGAGATTTAATGTACAAAATATATATACATAGAAAAAGAGAAAAGATACTCAAAATAGCCAAATATATATATATATATATATATATATATATATATATATATATATATATATATATATATATATAAGCAATGTTAATTCTCTAAATGAAGTATTAACAGTAACTGCACGATAAAGTGTAGTATATTGCCACTTAAGTGTGGCTGACCCCTAGGGGTGGATGTTACTGTTGCGTTTAGCCCCAGGAGGACATCTCCTCCAGCTGGCTTATCGACACACGACTGTTTGCCCAAGGTCAGCGGCTATCGGACGCCGACGAAGGGAAATAACCCTGAAATCCGGATCCGTTCGTGCTGCAGATGTTGGTGAGAGGGATAACTACCCTTGGCAAACAGGACACAGTCGTGTGTCGATAAGCCAGCTGGAGGAGATGTCCTCCTGGGGCTAAAAGCAACAGTAACATCCACCCCTAGGGGTCAGCCACACTTAAGTGGCAATATACTACACTTTATATATATATATATATATATATATATATATATATATATATACAAATCGTGTGTATATATATATATTATACATACATATATATATATATATATATATATATATATATATATATATATATATATATATATATATATATATATATATATATATATATATATATATATATATATATATATATATGTATATTTGATTGTTTATCATCTAAAAATTTTGAGTTTGCATCCTATTTTTACATGTATATATGTATATATATTTTGTGCATTAAAACCAAGATTTCATTGTCTTTCTCTCTCTCTCTCTCTCTCTGTATATATATATATATATATATATATGAAAACCTTTAAACGTTGACAATGATAGATGCTAAAATTAGTAGCTTGTCTCAACCTTTTAGAATTATGAATATTTAATCTCAGTAGTTAAAAAAAATCAACCAATTAATTAGGCTAGAAAATAAACACAATTTTGTAAGCTATAAGGTTTATACACTACTATCTATAATTGCGGCCTATTAGACCACGTTCAATTAGTTTACTCATAAAAACATCTCTTTAAATATAAAACAGTTTGTTTTTACTATTTTTGCTTAAATGCTATTTTGTACTTATAAGAATAACAGATGTTTTGTGAAAGATATTAACGTTGCAGACAATAAATCGTAAATGCTGAAAACTTTAGATGTTAAAACAATTTTCTGAATCGTTATACTGCATCAGCAGTAACATTAATCGCTTCATCGTAATAGAATTGGACAACGTAATTTTATTTTAAATAGCGTCAAGATATTTCAGAAATATTCTCAATTTAAGCAGCCTAAATATAGATACATAATTTAAAAGAGAAATAAAATGAAAGGAAATTATAAAACAAACTTTCCTTTTTATATCTAACTTATCCGTTCGAGGGAACTAACTTGAAGATACAATAGAACAGCCAATGCGATAAATAATAATAATTATTATTATTATTAGGTTGTTTGGTTTTTAAAATTCCAAAGAAGACTTACACCACACCATATTCCGCTTTATATTTTAGACTTTCGGGTAGGTCACAATAATCATATAATAAATCGAATCCTTTCCAGTACACTGCGCTTTACTCTATCATTGTTATTGAGTTTGTATGTTAGTGTACCTGCGTGCCAGCCTGTACGTTTGTGCATATATATATATATATATATATATATATATATATATATACACACAAACACAAGTATACACACACAGACACGCACAGACACACACACAGATACATACATACATATATATATATATATATATATATATATATATATATATATATATATATATGTGTGTGTGTGTGTGTGTGTGTGTAAACGTATTTTCAGATTATACACACATACACACATGTATGTTTGTCGTTTTTCAGTTTTATTTCAAGATTTCTTGCCAATAGCGAAACAGCCGGTTTCTAACCTAGATCAACGGTTTCTTCAGTGGAATTGCAACAAAATCAACAAGGTATGTATGTACGTATGTTTGTATGTATGTATTCCGATGGATATAGTTGCATATCTAGACACACTCATATATATTTAAATGATAAACTTCTAGAAAGTTTTACAGGTTTTTACATGTCCAGTGATGGATTGGATCTGTAGTCTCCGAATTATCTTTCTCCTATCTGGTTTTGTGAAACCTAATTTCTCAAGATTGGTATTTAATCAATGGTATTTAGGCATGTCTTCTCTCTCTCTCTTTTACTATTTTAAAATACTGTATACCTTGAATTACGAATTGATGTGGATAAATGAAGGTAAATACATTTTAAAGTTTGTACATGTTTTCACAAAACATGGAATATATAGCTGAAGATCGTAGTATGTACTTATTTAAATTAAATTAAGCTTTTAAAATTGATTTATTAAGTTTGTACATTGAACGTGAAACTAGTTTTGTATTGACCACGCTGACTTTGAAATAGACTTCATTCATCTCGCTCGCCTTACGTCATTTTCGTATCAAGGAGAAATGCCCGTTTTATTTTAAAACAACGGCCATCAACACATATTGAGTTTTTTTAACTTCTCTTCTCCCTCGCTCTATATATTTAGATATATATATATATGCATCTGTATGTTCGTTATTTTTTATTTTAAACCTTATTTTCCTTCAACAGCTTTAAGTAATCAGTCAATGATATATTCTCCTTCATTGTTCATAACTTTTTGTCAACGTTTCACTATCCTGTAAACACCTTGATGGCAGAAATCACGGTATTTGGGCTCGAAGAATTTATCGGGTCACATTTTCAGCTCCACGTTTTTTGTTGAACAAATCGTCTCGATAAGTGTTGGAAAAAGGCAGTAATCTGAAAATATGGTAATAATATGAAAATATGGCGGGTTTGGTTAAACTTCCCAGTCGAGCTTTTGAATAGCTTTTTGGATCAAATTAACGACGTTGGAGCGAGTCATGTCGCGTTCGTGTCACTGGTCGGCCGATTCCGTTGGTTTGTCCATCAAGTGAAGCTGACGGGCGATGGTATCACGAGAGCATCCTGTCTGTTGCGCCAATTCCCGAGAAGATTGGCATTAATACTCGTAAATGCGCTCGTTCAGTCGGTCCTCATTAATCTATGCACATGAACATCACAGGGCACAGTTAATTGTCCAAACTTTATTGTTAATTTTTGGTTTCGTCTGAGGTTATGATGTAACTAATCAGGAATTTAGGAATTAATTAGAGCTCTTCGAAATGAGTATGATCGAATATGTAGCAAACACAAATAACATTACTATTGGCTGGATTGCTATAGGGATCATCCAAAAGGTGTCACTAGCTTCCGTTTCCACAAGCGTCGCTGAATGCTTTCCTTTTGATCAACACGCATCTGGAATAAGAGAGTTTCCATGTACCATTGGAATTCAGGCAGTAATAATGAGATAATGATGTCTTTATTTGTCACATAGTCAACTATATCACCCGCCGCCTCAAACAGTCCTAAGAAGGGAATTGCAAAAGCACCACTTCAAAAGTTCACCTAATATTTGTCTGAACGAACATATAAACTACATACACGTAAACATCGGTATATCCGTTAAATGAATCAACGACAAATTCCTTAATAACTATAAACAATATGAGCTCACCACCATATCCTGAGAAAGTATTTCAGTTATACGGCTATAAGTTTTTGGGGGTTTTTTTCCCATTTAGTTTCTCCAGTTTGCTGATCTTGCTTTAGATTACCTAATTACAGAGAGTAAATCGGTACTCGTGAAGTGTTTCCTCGCCTCAAACTGTTGTCAAAAGAAAAGAGAAATGCCTGCAAAAGATTTGACTTGTTTTCTCATCTTGACTAAGATCCGAGTTGTATTGACCTGGCGACGGATTAAATATATCACTTGATAAAAAGTCTGTCTAATGCGCTTTCACAGTTTCCATCTAGTGAATTTCACTGAAACTGTTTTGTTTTATTTCTGGATCACATCTGTGCTTTGGATTGAGCACCTATAACTGGAAGAGCCCTCCAAATATCTACGTTATGACTTGCAATAAATCATTAACAATATCATCTTAAATTCATGCATTCACCTTTTTCTTGCTAATTTCAGCTTACGTTGTGCGTTGCTTTTTGGTTTGTCATTTCCTGCAAACTAATGACAGATTGGATCTTGTTGATCATTTCCTGCAAACTAATGGCAAATTGGATCTTGAGTCAGGACATCCAGAGCAATCCACATGCGTACTGAGTATATAATATTTTTATTTGTTTAGTACTGTGTTTAATCTCCGTTCATATGACCAAAGAAAGACATTCAAGCTGTGACCATTTCATCCACTATTTTTTAATGCTGTATGATACGTAAGATTTCATTATGCAATGTGACGTTACTTTTTAAGATGCAATATTATTTGAAGGAGAATCAGAAGATATTTCTAGCAGGATTACTGATACTTTAGGAGCTATCTAGTTAGCTTTATAATTATGTAGACTATATTGGTGTCCTTTTCCATTGTTTTCTCATCTAGTATTTCACTGCATATTTGAAAAAATAATTTCCTGATGTCTCATCTTGAGGAGTTGCTGCCAACACTCTTCTAAGTTTCATTCAGAACATAACATTGTAGGATGTTATCTGACACAGGAAGAGTCGTAGAGCAAATACACTCATATTCTACATTGGTTAGCTCTACACGTTACTGTTGTATTACAAAAGTAATGCAACAATGAAAAGGAAGTAAATAGTATGCACTCTATGATCAATGCAGAATTTCTTAAATGAATATAAAAATATTCATTGGAAATTTTAAAATATAGATAAATTTTTATAACGTGTAACTTTATATAAGCAACTTTAAGTGTCTTCAGTTTCATTTATCACTTTTGAAAGTTAGTTCCGAAATTATGATCTAATCTTTAATCCAAGATGTTCAACAATGATACTTTGAAATAGATTTCTAATGTTCAGGAAAACCACTTAAGTAGTCTTTTATTTATATTTTCATTTGTTTCTTGGGTTTCTCTCTTTTTCGCTTCTTTCTGTATCCCAATTTCATCTCAAGTATCGTGCTGAACTAGTCATTTATTTATTTATTTTTAAATCGTTTCCCTTCAATACCATAATATCGTTTCCTTAAAAAAAAAAGTGTTTCTCAATAGAATTATTGTTATGAAATGTAGGTTTCTGTAACGCTATCAAATCTCGACCACATAGCTATACAAAATTTTTTTTTCTGTGTAAATATTACAGGTAAATTTGTTCTGTATTAATAGCAACAGTAAATAAAGTACACAGGCAAAGAAAAAATCTGACGTGTAAACATTCCGTAGATTCTTTTTTCTTTTTTTTTTTTTCTTTTTTTTTTGGAAATCCAGTGATAGTTTTGATCTATCATTCTGTTATAGCTTTTTTCTTTTTCTTTTTGAATGCCTAAATCCACTTCAAACGGTCTGGAGAGCTCTGAGATTTTTCATCGAGTTAATACAAGTTGGTTTCTTTTATAAGTTTGTGTGATTATCAGTAATTGCCAGTATATCAACGTTACGTTTTTAGATGTGATTCAAATATAACAAGATTATGATATGAGCATTTGATGCTGGCATGCCATAAAGGTTTTTGATTTTATTTTCAATCCGAATGCATATACATAACTGTCTCAAATATAGTAACAATAAAGAACGAAAATAAAAAATATCTTCGAACATTAGTATTTTGTAAAAGTGAAACTGTGGTCTTATTAACACCACAGTTTCACTTTTACAAAATTAAAGGGGATTTTGCCAGTATCAGTTGGTGTCGCTATTATTGATATTATTTTAGTTGTTTTCACCTAAGTGGATTCTCATCGAACATAGCAACATCCAAAGACTCCGACTATACCGCGCAATCTTTGGTTGCTGGCTATAAATGCGCTTAAATGTGACCAGCACCAAGTATCCAAAATAAGTGTATATAGATAATTGAACATATCAAACTGTTTTTATTTTTCTAAACTGTGCTGCATAGAAATGAGGGAAAGGAGTTTCGTTTATTTATTCTTTATTCTTTCGTTTTGGTTCACCATTAAGCACTTGCCAATTGAACACAGCAAAAAGAACCATGTGCTTTCAGAACAGTAAAATGAAGCACTTCAATCATGGTAACATGACTGAAACTCTATCACTGATATTTCTCCTCAGCAGCACAAAAGAAAAGAATTTTGAGCATGGCATGTGTAGTCAAAAACGATGAGTAGAATTATGTTACTTATATAAAATTGCTGGCCTTAAAATGATATTAAAATGAGGCATAAGATAAAAGAGTAAATTAATAATAGTCGTGAACTAATAAATCAAGCCTTAATTATAAGAAATAAAGTAACACATTATTTTAGTATGTCTAGTCTAAATTTACTAACTGAAATTAATTATCATCTCGTTGCGTCCATTGTTTGATAAAATTTCAGAAATACAAGCTAAAAGACCTTCTTAATTACATTTTATTCATTATGTATGATTTGACATCCTTCATTCATTGCATCTACCTACGTATCGATCGACTGCATACCCCGTTGATGGGATAAGAACCTTGAATATTTTATCCCTCGTGCCAATATTCTATCGACTAGACTAGCTGCGATTCTTGAAAGATTTAGTAGAAGAAATAAACAAAATAACAAATATAGTCTATGGTTTACTGATTTACGATTGTAAATGTCACCTCCATGGTTGCAAAACTCTTCAACAGGTTTCAAATGGCGTCACGAATTTCCTGTTCTTCCAATATACATCAAGACTATTTGTAACTGGTTATCTTTGACTCGACAACTTCCCCTGGTAATTGATGCTTGTCATTATATATTCTGAACAAGAAAACTTTCAGCGTTATACATTCCAAATAACTTATGTTATCGGCATCTAGTTCATGACTAGTAAACTTTAAAGATTTTCTCTTTCCTCCATTTGACGTTCCTTGTCGCTATTTCATACCAAACGCTTTCACCAAAAGAACATTCACAATGTATTACATAGAGACACAAAGCACGTAGCTACTAGCATACAAACGCACATAAATATGTATACACACATTACAATTATCACAGTATTACATACACATGCACACAATTAGGAATAATTTCACAACATACGTAATGCACACACATTCTTTTATACTTATTTTTTATGTTTCGACGGATAGGCTGTAACCATGCCGGGCTGCCATATACTTATATATGTGTATGTATGTATGTATGTATGTATGTATCTATATATATGTGTGTGTGTGTGTGTGTGTGTGTGCGTGTGTGTGTGTGTGTGTGTGTGTGTATGTATGTATGTGTGTGTATGTGTGTGTGTATGTGTGTGTGTATTTGTGTGTGTGTGTGTGTGTGTGTGTGTGTGTGTATGTATGTATGTGTGTGTGTATGTGTGTGTGTATGTGTGTGTGTATTTGTGTGTGTGTGTGTGTGTGTGTGTGTGTGTGTGTGTGTGTGTGTGTGTGTGCGTTAAGAAGAATTTCAGATAGATTCAACAATTTTCTTATGCATATATTCTGCCATAGATCAATGCATATGAGTCTTTAAAATATTAAAACATTAATATTCATGAATATGTTTTGATATTTTAACGACTGATACATTGGTATATTTTAAAGACTGATATGCATTGAAATGTGGCAAAATATATGTATTAAAAATTCTTGAACCTATCTGAAATTATCCTTAACATTTATATATACCTTGCGTCTCGGGTCCTTTATCTGAGCACTTCTGAGTAGTGCCTATACGATAAACAAAGAAACTTTACGATATATATAGCTATATATATATATATATATATATATATATATATATATATATATATATATATATATATATATATATATATATATATATATATATATATATATATATATATATATATATATAGGCATATTGGGTTGGCAAGGAAGTAATTTCGGTTTTCTAGTATGAAATAAGTTTTTTTTTTCATACAAACAATGAACTTTATCAACTATATATTTTCCATTTTATTTAATGACATTTTGCCATCTTTCTGGCAACATCATGATTCGACGCTCATAGAACTTCTGGTCCTTTCAGCTAATAACTGAAGCAAGCGCGATTTCAGGTCATCATCATTATTAAAAGTTTTACCATTCAAAGAATTTTACAAACTTCGAAATAAATGGTAATCTGATGGTGCAAGGCCGGGGCCATGTGGTGCATGTCACATCGCTTCCAATAGTTTTTCACGAGTTAATAAAGACCTGTTTGGTCTAGCGTTGTCATGGTGGAGCACGAGTCCTTTATGATTTCTCAATTCTGGCCGTCTTTCGTTGATTGCTTCCTCCAGTTGTATTAGTTGTCGACAGTAAATATCTGAATTTATCGTTTGGTTCCTTGGAAGCAGCTCAAAGTACATAACATCTTTTTAATCCCAGCAAATTGACAGCATGACCTTTTTTTTGACGCAATTCAGCTTTTCGATGTGGTTTGTGCTGGTTTATTACGTTTCGACCATGATCGTGTTTGATTGATGTTATTGTAGACAATCCATTTTTTATCACCAGTGACGATTCGTTTCAAATCAAGGTTGATTTCATTGCGTTTGAGATGCATATCGCAAATATTGATTCGTTGTTTTAAGTGAATCTCTTTCAATTTATGTGGAACCCAAATATCGAGCCTCTTAACGAGTCCAAGGCATTTTAAATGATTTTTCAATTGTTGTGTGTGATACATTTAACCTCTCTGCAATCTCTGTGCAATCTCTGTGAGAGAGATTGCAGAGATTGTTATATAACAATCAGATTCAATTATGGTATTGATTCCGTCATCATCACCTTCAGTAGGTCGATCAGACGTTGGTCATCTTTGAATGAAAATTCACCAGAACGGAAGTTTTTAAACCATTTCTGACGTGTGTCGTCTGTTAAGAAACCAATACAATAAACTTTACACATCCCTTTGTGAGCCTCAGCAGCTTTCTTGCCTTTACAGAAATAAAAAAGCAAAATATGGCGAAAATGTTCATTTCTGCATTCCATCAAGTCACGGCGCTCCGAAAAAATGATTAAGGAGAAAAAGAAAGTAAGAAAAAAGGACGGGTGGCGGTAGCTTCGACGACTTTTTGACGTGTCGACGTTTTCAACTTGATTTTTTTTTTTTTCTGAAAGGGGGAAATGGCTATTTTATTTGTAATCTTTATCATCTTAATCAAAGGACAGAAAAACAGACAGACAAACTTTGAATTTTAGTATAATATAGATAGATATGGTGGAGTCCACCACATCCTATTGCAGAAACAGCTGTTAGCTAATGACGTTCATTATATAACCTTTATTTTTTCTAGTGTCATCGTTTTGTATCTGTTACCACCTTATACTCATATAACATTGTCTTTTGTATCATACGTATATTGATTTCAACTCCAAGTTATTAATCTTGTTATGCCTAAGCGACATATATATTTACACACACACACACACACATATATATATATATATATATATATATATATATACATACATTCACAAATATGCTACCACATGTTTCATACGTGCGCATTTTTGTTCAGAGCGCTTGTTTCTCTTCTTCCCAGTCTCTTCACTTATGTCCCTTTATTACGCTCTCCGATTCTTCTCTCTCTTACTCTCCGTTTATCTCTCCCTATTTCAATATAATTTTTCTGTGACATGTAAACTGTATTTCTTTTATCGGCGTAAGATTATAGGTTATTTCCATAGCATAGCAAAATTGATTATAACTACCTAAATCTTCTCACATATAGTACACTCTATATTTGTATTTCCAGAATAGCAAAATAGCAAACCCCGATGACACGTTCGCTATGAAAAAGAAAAATCTACGGATCAAATTATAAGGAAATTAACTGATATGGCAATTTAGATTTTCAACATAAAATGATTTTAGATAATATAAGCATCATTCGTGTTCAGAACACAGCAACACGCCCACAAACGTATGTGGAATTTTTTGCAGTGAGCGATTGAATAAATGACAAACTGCAGAGTATTTTTTCATATCATTATAACTGATTGCAAATTTTTTGTATTTTTACTTCTTACCTTAGCTATACATTTGCAATATTTTACTTATTTCAATGACTATTCTGTGTGTATGAAAGTATGTAATAATTTGATGTCTCTTTGATAATATAGTGGAGATCATTATTATATTACAGTTTGGTAGAGAATCGATGAAGATTCTCTCATGTGGTGCATTTTTACTTCCGTTTTTATAACTTGCTTGTCAGGTCGCTCTTGAGCGCTACTGGTAACATGTAACCCAGTACGACCTGTCGCCTGGTTGGGTCGTCGGCGACTAAACTAGCAACTCCGTCAAGTTTGCTTGGTGAGGAGGGTGACTGTTGGACACCCTGCAGGACGAAAAATAAGACCCGTCAAAGGGCGGAAGAACTACTGTGTAGTCAATGGCCAATTCAACAAGTACCTTGTTGCGGTGAAGTGCCTGTGTGCTTCATTGACCCGGAGCGCTATGGTGCAGGGAGAGAAATTTTCAGACAGGTCTTACCAAGCCAGACAGGTCGAAGGGTAGGAGACAGACAAAACCTTGACAATAAATCGAAGCGTCGACAGCAAGGTGAGACCCAAATGGATGAGACCCTAATATTCCTAGTTAGATGGAAACTGCGGGACCACATGGAGCAACGCCCTGTGACTCCTATAGTATGCGCAACCAAAACCCCCAGGGGAGTCCTATGGGATGCCCTAGATGAGATGAGATTTTATAAGTTCAAATGCTACTGTTACGTTTAGATCGGCTATGAAGAAAAAAGATAGAAATTTTAAAATTGAGCAAATATCATTTTATTATATTGTTAGTGAAGACACCGTTAACATGATCTCTCGCATTGTATTACCGGGCAAATAGAGTAGAATACTGACCCCAATGGATTTCAAGTCAGAACAGATGAAAAAGTTAATGAAATTAAATACTATAACATATTTAGTCGGTTCTTTCTATTTTAATCAACCCAACACACGCTCATTCATTTATTCCATTCTTTCCCAAAGGCCACAACTGACGTATATCAACAGAAATATTTTGCATCAGAATCAAGATCAAACAGTGATACTAATGTCTAGGAATCTTCTTCGTCTTCGAACATTACATCATTTAATATTCGATAAAAAAAAAGCATCTAGTCTACTTGATATTTCAAATGGTGTTGAGCATTTTAAATTTAGATTATCGATTAAATAAATTGCTGACGTCTACATATACATCAAGAAAGATGATAACATTTCAAGTTATTAGAGTCATGTAAAATCTCATTACTTAAATTTGGAAAAGTTTTCACCGTTTTGTCATTTTTGTTTCTTCTATTTGTGAAAAGAATATAACCATTAATTTTTTTCCTCCAGATAAAAGTATGTCCATCACAAGCTATTGACAAGAACATTAACATAACCACGAAATTTAAAGACATGTAACAAGCAGAAACGTTGAAGGGACTGGGTGGGGAAAATATCAGCGCATGGTATTGTAATTCTAGCAATATCGTTGCCAATCCATACGGATAAAATTCCATTTATTTCCTAAACAATAGAAATCTACTTACAACACTTCTACATAGGTAAGTGAAGGGCAAATTAACTATATTTTCATACACACATACATACTCTGTGTGTGCGTTGTATGTGTTGTGTGTGTGTGTGTGTAGTGTGTGTGTGTGTCTATTATATACACTCATTCTCACACAAGTATAGAAAAAGGGCGATAGATAAGCAACAATGTAACATATGTGTGTACACACGTTTGAATAAACACACGGGAAGGAGATTACCTAATACATGTAATAGAGCATATCTGTTGGAACGCAATGATTCAGCGACAATAAAATAAATGAAACGGCTGTAAAATGGCAAGCAACACACTGTTAAGTTCTATTAATGAAGTTTGTTTAGATAATATTTTTGAGAATAAATAGTACGATGAGTACAGCAGCATAAACTTGTAGGCGGTTGGAGAAATGTGTACGCTATAGATATTGTCCATTTATACTATATTGATATAATTGATTACAGATTATCAGTGGTCAGTAGAACTACTGCTTTGCTTATACCGGTTACATTGGTAAGATGCAAGTACGATGCTTTGGGTGATGTTTTTTACTGTATAAAATAAATAATCATCAGCAGTCCTCAGTTTTCATCATCGTTCCAAGATTATCAGACGTGGAGAATCTAGGAGTTACGGGGCAGAGTGAATCAGTAACATCTAACCAATATGCGAGCATACATATACGCACGCACGCACGCACACACACACACACACACACACACACTCACTCACACACTCACATACGCATATGTATATATATATATATATATATATATATATATATATATATTTAGAAAAATGAATAGAGATGACTTTTTGGGAGGAGGATAATTTTTATTTTAATCTTAATAATAATGGTTACTGTGAGTTACTCTGATATGAGTTTAGAATCATTTAAATTCTTCCTCGGAAGAAGGAACTGGTTTCTAACAAACATAAAAAGCTCCATCTTTGCAATGTTAATAACGAAAACAATGTCACATTTTAAACCAGAGAATAGTTTTACGTTGTTTTACTGTTCCGCTTATAAACTGCTTTTATAATATGCGAAGTAGTTGATTTTTTTTTTTCTGGAAGTTCAAGACTGGAAGTTAGGCATTTATTTACAAAACCAAGTGCTTATAAATGTAAATATATGTATTCCGGATACAGAAGCTGAAGGTTTCGAATCAATCCACATCAGCAGGGCAATTGGCCTCTATGACGGTACATACGTTTTCTTGTCTGTACCAAACAACAACATCCAGCCTGTTATGTTTAAACTTGGCAGATATTTTGTTTAAACTTCTCTGTGGGTGAGAAGCAAACTTGTGATTTATACATAGGGATGTATATGGGAAGCGTATGTTTCTGTGTACGTATGTCTTGGCGTCTGTGTTTGTCCTCCACCACCACTATACAACCGCTGTTGGTATGCTTACAGCCCCATAAACTAGTGGTTTGACAAAAGAGTCTGATAGAATGCGTACTAAGCTTAAAAGAAATAAGTACTAGGGTCGATTCCTTCGAGCAAAACTTCTAAAATCTGGTGACACAGGATGGCCACAGTCTATTGACTGGAACCTGTTAAAGATAAAAGATAAGCCATTGAACAAAGGCAGTATTTTTATTAATCTTCTCATCATACATAGATTAAAACCGCCATTAAATAATCCTTTCTATTGAAGGCACAGGGTCTGAAATTTGGGGTGGGGGTGTAGTCGCTTACATCGACCCCAGTGTTCGACTGGTTCTTATTTTATGGACACCAAAACGATGAAATGCAGAGTCGACCTCGGCAGAATTTGAACACAGAACGTAAAGACGACCGAAATACCACACCATTAAATAATGTTGTCATGAAGTAGTAACCTGATGTATTAGAACGCAATAATAATGTGATTCTCTCATAAGATGCCTCGAATACGTTTACTACCTTATCTGTTCTTGATATAAAGTTCTCTTTGATATGATGCATTTCCGCCATGTAATTTGATATTATGTCGAAAGATTCAATATTTAAATAATGCAATTAATCTCTTACAGTCTAATTGTTTAGGTTCTGGGTTATATGATGTCTGATTTGTAATGATGATTTGATGAAAGTTTCTCACTCCATGTTGTTAGTAGTCTAGAGGCGCTGTCTAGAGGTAATTCTCTTTAAGTTCCATTTCTTATCCAAAATAACAAAACGGTGTTTCATTGTTTCGATAGTGTTACAACGTATCTGTGATTTGTGAACTTAGTGAAGCTCGATCGGTTATAATAAGTCAGATAGTTTTCTGTGATTCTTTTATTATTCCAATATTACTGCGGTATGTTAGATTATTTCACAGTTTCTGTCTAAGGATTTCAATCTGAAGTCGATTTCAAATTTCAATTTGCACAATTTACATTTCTTGATAAATTGAATTTCTTGTCTACATTTAGCTTGACATTTGAAATTCTATTTCTCAACCCGGAAAATATTCAACAAGATAGAAAAAAAATCTACTTTGTTGGCGAAGAAGTGAAATGATGGTAAAGTGAACGGAGAAAGAACAACCGAAATGCAAACGATCAAATGACGCAATGAAATACCGATATTCCTAAAATGCAAACAACTGGACCGAAACCATAGAGATTGAAACCGTGCAAGTTTAGTAGCGGAGGATAACCACATACATTGTGGAATCTTGGGAGAGTGCTGTCTACCATAGCTTCGGGCTGACCAAATGTTTTGTGAGTGGAAGATAGAAACTTTTTATATACTTGTATTGAATGGGGTGTTTAAACTTGTGAACCTTATGTGTATTTTCACAATCATTTCAAACATTTCTTGGCTTTCGAAAGAGCGGACTAGTTTTAATAGGGGAAAACGGATGTCCAGTAATATTATTGGCATAGTGGTTCATAAGAACGAAACAGTCATACGTTTAAAATCGAAATGAATATGTTTATTACTCTCCTAGGTTAACGTTTTAATAGTAGAAATTAGAATGAAACACCGTTTCCATCATCATTATATTACACATTATATACCACATAAAATTGCGAGTTTCACAAATGTATATAAAAACAGTAGCTTGATAGTATTTTGGTCGTAAATACTTATGAACTTATTTTACAAAAATTCCCATTAGCATAAATAATATACATTGCGAGGCTATAGATCTCGGAATTTAATACTCCGGAATATTACATAATTTCAGAGATGAAATTTCGCGAGGATAGTTTTACCACTTGACTCTATTCGGTCGAGAAAACAAATTCAAGATGATTTATATTCATATTACGAATCTGTAATTTCTTTGAACTAGAAATTATTCCAGGTAAATTAATCCTTTCATTTTCATGCTGTGGTATATTTTCAGTAATGGAAATAGTTTATACGATTTTTCTTTCCAAACTGAAGCTTTTAAAATATTTCATTAATTCCCTTCCAAATAGTATGAATGCTACATTCAGCTTCACCTCTTCAAAACTCTTCTAATTTCGTGCCTACATAACAGTTTTTAGTGTGCACACTTCACTTTATGGAACGTTTCCATGTTGCTGTTGCTGAGGTA
>NC_142929.1:7571532-7591532 GCF_046866305.1 Octopus bimaculoides
ATATATATATATATATATATATATATATATAGCACGATTTATTTGTGAACAGAGGCGTTTGTAAACCGAGCGGGGAGTTAGTCATTTTTGACAACGGTATGATTGAGGAAGGTTGTCCTTTTGAGACTGTCTGTTGATATTGTTATTATTACTGTTGGAATCTGTTGTTGAAGCGACTTTTTTTTCGCCACCAACAAAATAGAAATATTATCGAAAGACGATATTGAAGAATGTCTGGTAGTCATTATGAAGAAAGCAACATTTGTGAGCACGGTGGGGGTGAAGTTTGCCACCAAAGAAGAGGTGGCCTCATATTTCACCCCACTGTTCTGCAGTCGGACAGGGTAGCGCTGTTGCCGGCGTATAGGGCCAGCGCAGTGTTCGAAATCCGAATAGGGAGAGTGCAACCTGAAATGAAAACAGTGATTGTTGGCAGCTGTGAGGACAGTCCAGAATTGGGACCGGTAGGAGGATCAAACATGTTAAACTGATGGGAATGTGATGTTGAGATGTGGCTTTTTGCCACTATTGAAGACATTGAGAGGATCCCATACCAGATAGAGATTGCAAAGGAAAGTTCGCTTAAAGTTATTGTAGAGAGTGGTCGACCCATTCGTTTCATATGTGGAGTAAGTGGTCATATGAATACACAGTGTCCCAAGTACGGACATACTCAGAGTGAGAAAGTAGTGGAAAAGACCAAGAAATGGAGATGGAAGAGAGAATTGAAGCAAAGAAGGACAGAGACGACAAAAGCGAAGCAAAGTGCGTCAGAGATGCAAAAGAGAAGGAAAGGACTGAGAAAGGGAGAACGAAAGCGGCAAAAGAAGGGAGTGGCGGGTTTGTCGGCCCCAAAAGGAGAAAGAAGGTAGGATCAAGGGAACACTCGCAGGGACCAGCAACAGAAACCGAGAGGACACCCCCAAAGATGTGGGAGACAGCCTAAACTTAAACATGCACAAGCAGAGAGAAGAAAGCAAGAGAAAAAGAAAGTAGTCATAAGAGATTCTTGATAATCCACGAAAAGAGTGTCGAAGCAGAAAGAAGAATTTAAGTGGAAAGGACTGGTGAGGGTGAAACTGCCCAGAGAGAAATTTAACGAAAATGATAGAGGAATTCTGGTGAATGAAGAAAGATACGAAGGATTTATGGATACATACGGTAGATTGGTGAGTATGATAGAGGGGCTGTGGTTGTGTGATGCTCCGCCGCCCTTGGTGGAATGTGAAGAATTGAGAAGAAAAGAGATATAATTATTAACAATATAGAAAAATAACGATAATGAAAATGTGAACTTTTGTTTTGGATAAAAGAAAAAGGGAGTGGAAAAGCTGTCCAAAATCATGTGTAAATGTAACCACTCGACTTCGGGGATCGAGTGGGCATTGCGCCTCATTTTATTATTATTCATAATTTCATTCGTTTCTTTTATTTTTTTTCTTCTTTGCTCGATTTCCTTTTTGTATTTTTATTTCTCTGATTTTATATTGTCTTTTATGCTGTATAAACCTCTATATTTAGCCCCTTGTGGGTAATAAAAAAAAAGAGGCGTTTGTAAACCGAGGTACTACGGTATTAAATGAATATGAGAAAGACATGAGATAAAGCACGGTTAAAAGAGGTGATACTGTATTTGCTTTGTACTGTTTTAAGTTTGGTTCCTGTAAAACTAGGATCTATTTTTAACTTTAAGCTATATGGCATAATAAAAACGGAAATATATTTAAAATTCCGACTTTGGTATTTAACCCCGGTTGATATATATATGACATCAATATATGTTATGATACTTCAAAATTCCATCTAAGAATATACATTATACGCTCACTATAGCAATTGTTGAACTGTTTCTAAGTTTAATCTCGGTCGGTTTCAAAGCAAAATTTAAGCAACGCATCAATGACTCGGGTAATTTTGTGGACACCTATAAAAAATATAACATTTCGAAGACCGAAATAAAAAGCAAAATATACTTGATATCTAAATATTATTAGTAAACACTGATAAGTGTGACTAATTGATTGCTTCAGTGACCGATTAATAAAATATGAAACGTGTCGGTAAGCAAACGTTATATTTTTTTATGCTGTTTTGTCGTGTGTTTTATCAGTACGCTATTTATTTCATTCAAGCGTAAAATCATTAATATGTAAATAATGTCTCTCGATCCATAAATTTATAAATTTTCAATGACAGTTTTTTTTTGTTTTTTTTTTTGTTCATTATTTTACATTTATTTGTTTCTTTTGGTTTGTTTTCCTTTTGCTCTTTGTTTGATGCCATCAGCAATAAATCCGGTAATTTTCTTCATTTTTTTTATGTGGCACAAACATTCACTTTAGAAACTTCAATAACTTGCAGCTATAATATTAAATTGATGCTTATTTGTGATTTTTTTTTAAATATGATATCCGATGATATCCAATGGTTTTCTCCAGGAGGAAGAAGTCGATAATTTAAGAATATACTACGATCATTTAACAGTAATATTATTAAATTTTCTTACATCGTGCTCATAAAAACATGTTTTGGACTCAGAAATAATTTTTCACATTAAATTCTGTTTGGTTGATTTTATTCTGTTGAGAAATTAACAGCAGAATCATTGCAGCGTCGGGGGTAGAAAATGCATGGCGATATTATTTCAGTATTTCTTCAGCTTACTCTTTCATCACTTCTGGTTAGAAAAACTATGATACCAGTCAAGTATCGACTAAATCGAAACTATAAAGTGATTGACTTGCACTTTAACTAGAAATCATTTAAAGGCAGCGAACTGGAGCAGTAAAGCATCGGAAAAAAACCTTACGAGATTTGTACTGGCTCTTTACGCCCAGATTTTAAATTGCAACGAGGTCATCTTTGCCTTCCATCCACTCGGAATCAAGTATTCGATTGTTGGCATCGATTAAGCCCTCTTCTCAAAACCTCTGATCTTAGCACTCCGGACAAAATGTTTAGCGGCATTTTTCGTCCGTCTATACGTTCTGAGTTCAGATTCCGTCGAGGCCATCCTTTCTGGAGCGATAAAATAAGTACCAGCTGATCGGTGTGGTCCATGCAATCGGAATACTCCCTCCTTAAAATTACTGACTTTGCGCCCAAATTTGAAGTTAATATCATTATTATGAAAACTTTCTCTTTTACATTTTATGCGGGTTTCTACTGCACCATCAGCTGTATCTTTCTTTTCCTGAGATGTTTCCAGCCTCGTATTTTATGGTGATTGGGGAATTGTCGAATCCTTCTGTTACTACTCCAGTTTGTTTAGTTACGGGGTTCTTGTTTCATGTTATATTAGTATATTGTCTGTTATGCATTGTGTTTGTGATGTGACAAGTTTTCTATAGTTTATGTTGCATTAATTGTGTTGTTCAAGATTATTTGGTGCTTCTACAGAATTTGTATTGCGTGTGAAAATTTTCTATCATTATTATTATTATTATTGAGTGAGAGAGCAGTACATGCCATCAAAGTGGTACTGGAGTACAAATATACGAAGCCCAATATACCCATCATGACTACCCGTCTGATAAGGGTACACCAGGCACATGCATCACAACCATACGTACATGACATGATGATCTCATATCAAGATAAACAGCGTCTGACCTTGCAGGTGGGACCCAGTTAGAATTTTCTTCCGGTCGAGTAGCCCATCCCGCTCAAAAGATCCCTGAATAATGTTTTTTCTTAAGGATTTTGAACGAAACATATCGTCAGCCACTAAGGGACATGCTCAACTGGTTATGGTCAAACAACTGACAAACAAATTTGTGTTATTGAGTAGAATATTTGCTGTAGCCCATCTTTTACACAAAGACAAAACAATGTACATGATAACACTTCCAGTCTATTAAGTTCAGAAACCATGAGAGCCAGTGTCTGGTACTTCATCAGAGCAATGCCCTCCCATTACTTCTGCTCGTGATCACAGACGGACATTTCTCAGCCACTAAGGGGCCTGCTCAACTGGTTAAGGTCAAACAAGCAACTGATTATTATTATCATTGTTGTTGTTGTTGTTCTTATTGTATTAAAACCAACAGCTTATCTTGCTAGGTATGATGGAAAGCGTCAGCTCTCCACAGCCAGAAGACTAAGGTGACACTTGTTTTACTGGTTATGCTTCAAGAACCATGCGAAGAATTCTTGCAGTTCCAATGTTGTTGTTGTTGTTGTTGTTGTTGTTGTTGTTGTTGTTGTTGTTGTTGTTGTTGTTGTTGTTGTTGTTGTTGATGATGTTGTTGTTCTTGTTGTTGCTGTTAGATACTACATGTGCATACATGTCTATATCACTGTGGCACAAACCTATCAGTGTGGTTTATTCGATTTAATCGATCCCAGTACATTAGTTTTAATCACCAAAGCTACAACCATGTTTGAACACCACTTTATTTCGTTTTATCAATTTACCTATTAATAAAATTATGAGTTTGGATTAAGTCTCAGGAGTTGGATTAATTAAACAGAGAGTAATATTTTTGGCTATATCAGTAATGCTGATCACAATTTTTCTTTTAGTGAGAATTCTTTAAAAGCATTCATCTTTATCGTTTATTGAGCAGAAATTTAGACATGGGAATAAAATATTTGCAAGGATAATATAATCACTTTATTGGTTGGTAGGTTAATATGAAACATATTTCAAATTATATGATGAAATATTTAAGCTAATTACGATTAGCTATTAATTATTTATTTCATTCGACTACACGATCAGTTTCTATGGCTGTGTGGTAAGAAGCTTGCTTCCCAACCATACGCTTCGGAGTTCAGTCCCACTGCATAGCACTTTGGTCGATCATCTTCTAATATAGCCCCGGGCCAATCATAGCCTTGTGAGTGTATTTGGTAGACGGAAACTGAAAAGAAAGAGAAATCAACAGCACAATATTTGAATTTCAAAAGGATTCTATGATCTGATCTTATTGTCCCCCAAAAAAGGTATGTTATCACACTTATGAGTGCAATGCATCCTCAGCCTTGAATTGATTCAACAAGAGATGAAAGGAAACTTGAAGTCGTTACATGTTACAACAAAACAAAAGGAGAAGTAGATGCCATAGATAAGATGGTAAGGACATATACTTGCAAAGGAATGACTCGAAAATGGCCTTTGGTTATATTCTACAACATGATTGATATAAGTGCAGTGAATGCTTTCATTGTTGCTAAACAACTTCACTTGCAAAGTTTCAAGGATAAAAGAAGATGGTGCCTAATTCAGTTAGGAAAGGAACTTGCTGGAGTTAATGCTAAACAAGAACATGACAAACAATCTTCTAGTTCCGTTAACTTTTCTCTACCAAACTTTCTTCAACATCATTTGAGATTCCTCAACCAAAGAAAAAAGAGAATTTCTTTGTGTAGCCCCAGAAAAGACAGGAAAACTCGTACAACATGTAAGAGTTGAAATATCGATGTTTGCCAAGAACATTCCAATGTTGTCTGCATTCACTGCCATGAAGAGCTGTAATTCTGTATTTTTGTAATCTTTTAAATTTATGATATATTCTGTAAGCTGTATATTTTTATTAAATTTTTGAGAAACAGTAATTCTTCATTCACCTGGTAGCATATATAATATAACTAAGAAATAGTGGTAGTATGAATAAAATTTAATTAAAAGAAAATTATTGGGTCTATTGGACTCAGTTGGTAGTTAGTGACATACATTTTCTCTGATAGACCAGATGTTAAAGGAGCTGCTCGAAACGGCCGTCATGAATTGACACTTATACATCTTTGTTACTAATTTATATTTTACTCACCTCCCTAAGAATCTGCACTTTGGAAGTATTCGGAAAGTATCTTTATATAAAGTCCATGTCTGAACAAGCAAGAGCGGATTTATGCATTGAGCTGTATCGTGTCATCTATGTTGGGTTTGATAATCACCTAATATTCTTTGAATGAACAAATAAGTTCGTCCTAGCAAGGTGCCCCAATTTAAGTACCTAATTCAACTGAATCTAAATTACATTATATATATACATATGTGAATGTGAGTATGTTTGTCCCGCACCATCGTTTGACAACTGCTATGTTTAAAGTCATGTAATTTGGTGGTTCGACAAAAGAGACCGAAAGAATAAGTACAAGGCTTAAAATATAAATACTGAAATCGGTTCAATCGGATAAAAACTCTTCAAGGCGGTGCTCCGGCATGGTCACAGTCTAATGACTAAAGCAAGTTAAAGAAAAATAAACAATATCGGTTTCACTCGCCGTAGATAAAGCTATAAAGCGATAAATAAAACCATTTAAACATTAGGTTTTTTAAATCCTTGAAATAGAAAAACAAAAACGAAGCACGCCCATCAGACACAAACTCACATCGCTAAATAAATTATTTTCATCGAAGTTTTTACATTTTTATGACGTAAAAAATACGTGTGTGTCGAAACTTGTCATCGCATGATTTCAGTTGTTAGATCATCTGAACTATCTACTTAGAGGATCATAATATACAAGGCTAAATATTCCAAAGCCAAGTGTACCCTTAGCGTAACTTTCATCCATCTTGCCGCATTGTGGGATAGAACATGGGACTTGGTATTTATGAAACAAACATTTTAACCTGTCGGTTATACTGACTCTACTCATGCATATATCCCAGGTGTCACCTGACTGACGTCACCTCATATGTAAACAGCGCATGCTAATGGTGGGAAGTTTGTAACACGCAACGCTATGCCGACTTAACCCAGTGAACCAACAAGATAGGTGTTACCTCCGACATTCAGAATTGCTCGTTAGCCAAGTGATCATCTGAAACAAGATCCATGACGATAGAATGAACATATGACGTTCTTACAGACCCAAGCTCATGATCTGCGGACTTTTCCAACAGATTATATGTCGTGATTCTGTCATTGTGCTTGACTCCTTTGTGAATATTGATGATGATGATGATGATGATGATGATGATGACAACCATGACGACGATGACGATGATGCACAAACGAATAATCTGTTTTCAGTATTATCTCCAGCATCACAGACTTTTGGTTAAAAGGTTTAAAACAAATCTACTTTTCCAAAACTAAGCCAATAACGTTTTTCTAGAACTCACCCACATCACATATTTTTATTGTTACAACTCAATCAAATGCGCGTGTATAAGTGTGTTTATGTGCGGTGTGTGCATATGTATGTGTGTACGCGCGGTGTGTGCGTGTGTATATATGTGTGCATGTGTAGTGTATATGTATGTATGTGTGTATTTGTATGTGGTGCATGTGCGTGTGTGTGACGTTTAACAACCAAATTCTTTATCCCCCTGTATTAGGGAACTTTTCAAACGTTTGTAATAAAATTTCTGCTAAAATTTTGTCAATAACTCTATTTTGTTTCACTCCTGTATTTACATTTAAATATTCTCTGGTTATATATTTTATTTTGCTCTGTAGAGTCGACCTTATCAACTCATTTTCCCACTAATTTCCACACTGAATCCTGTCATATTTTCGCCACCGACATAGTACAGCGCAGTTCAAAGGAAGGCAAACAAGAGATGAAAGGTTGTTCATGACAAGGAAGTCTTTACGTTGGAATGCAATGAGTTCGTAAGTTATACACTAGCAAACAAAAATCGGAGTAACAATAAAAGAAAATATGACAGGGAAAGTTACGCATTGAAAATAGACATCAGGAACAATGTTATTACGTAAACAGTGAACCAGAAGATACTACGTTCGACTTCAGGAAACGGTTAGGTGAATCAAATTAAACGAATTGGAAATAGAATGAATTTCTCGAGAAAAATAGTCAACTCTGAAAAGCAAGTAGTTCAACGTTGAAAACATTCTAATGAGATAAGGGATATGTTCTGGAGGTCAAAGCAAATGGACTAGATTTGGGCTTTGAATAACATATGCATCAAATGACCTCTACTAGAGGAAGAGATTTAATCTTAAAATATAACTTCAAATTACAATTAAATTATTACCATAATTAAATAATGAGCCAGCAAATAATATTTTAAGTGTTTACTAGAAAATGCAACAGGGAGATTGTTATTTTATGTTTTTTTATTAGCTTTAATGCAAAAATCTGTAAGAAAAGTGAGAAGAATAAGTAATCCAAGATTGACGAAGAAGTCTGTAATGCAATGTAGGAAAGTGTATCGTGTGAAAGTGGAATAATCTCGAGAAAAGTGCTGTTATTATTTCTTTAATCATAAAAATCATGGAAGTTTATAACGAAAAAAAAAATTCGATCAATACAAAAATTACAAGAATACCTAAAGTAGCTGAATCAAAACGTCACCTGGAACGACGGTAAGTATGGCATCAGTTATTTTTTCTCTATTTTGTTTTCTAAAATTCTAATTTGACTATGTGGTTGTCTAATTTGACTAAGATGTGTTGCGTTGACCGTATGGACAACTTGAGGAATAATACAAGCATAAACGCTTAACAGGAAAAAACATTCTCAAAAATAATACTCGACCACATTCAAGTGACGTGAAAGTTGAAAGTAATAACCAGAGATGTTTAATGCGGTTTTTCCTCCCCACTCTTCCTCCCCGACATTAAGTCCGTTTTCTCCAACAACATGATTACTCGTCGTATATATGCAGAACTATACATCTTCACAGCTGAATGAATATATCAGGTTATCGTAAAAGTGCTCAGTTAAAAGAAATCGAAATAGAAATTAAAACCTAATGATACTTTGTCAATCAAATAAAGGCACGAAAACTGTAAATCATTACGTGAAACAGAGAGAGAATTTGAGAAAACAAGGAAGCAGAACATGGTGAAACATTTTTCTGGGCATAAACGAGGCCAAGTCAAAGGTTATACGCACTCATTTTCCTGTAATTTTTAGAACAAAAGCATGGGTTGAACAATTGCATTATTTTTTTTTAAATAGTCACAAGGCTTTTTTATGTATTTCTTCTAGAGGTCTAAAGGCTTGCTTATGCCATTGGAGAAAAAGTCTTTTGGCGAGTTGCTCAGCTTTCTACTCTTTTTCGTCCGTAGCTAATCGATAACCTTGTCAAGGATGTTTGATCGGTCCAAAGAGATGATGGTCGGAAGGGGCAAGATCTTTGACTGTATACATGATGTTCCAGCAACTCGAAGCCCAGTTTTTCAATAGTTTCAATGGTGTGGACTGATGTATTTGTGTATTCCTTGTCGTACAGCAATAACACTGAATTTGACAATAGACCTCTGCGTTTGGGACAAATTGCTGGTTTTATTTTGATGGCTAGCACTTAACTGTAGCCTACGCTAACTGTAAACCCGTTTATTCCTGTATTGTTCCAGTATAACCCATTTTTCGTCTCAAAAAATGACCATCATTACTTGTTCTGTAGAAAAGTGAAACGTGAGTTTCCTTTTCGCTGGCGAATCCAGGGGTTTCCATCCCTTTTGGATTCAGGATCAAAGGGATGGATCCAGGTCTCATTCCTTGAAAACTACTCCCTCCAAAAAAGCTTCGCCTTTATCGTTGTAGCGGTCAAGTAAACTTGAACAGATAACGCGATTGCGCTTATGCGCTTCGGTAAGCTCTTTTGGCATCCATTTCACACAGACTTTATGGAAGCGAATCTTCTCGTGGATGATCATGTATGCAGAACCAAATCTAAATTGCAGAAAACATGTCACCTTATCGATGGTCACTCGTCGGCTCGCCAGAACCATCTTTCGAACTCGTTGAATCTTCACATCAGTGGTATATATTGACGGGTTACCTGCTCTTCCTTCGTGACTCACGCTCGTCCAAACATTCTCAAACTTTCCCATACACTCATATATACTTCTACATGGTAGAGCACTGTTCGTGTATGTTACTGACAGCCTACGTTAAATTTCAGTCCCTGACACACATTCAGACCTGAAAAATTAGATCACTGATCTCTTTCTTCCTTGGTGCACACTGCCTGCGGAGTGGCCATGCTTATTCTGTAACATTAGAAAAAGACTCGAGCGATGATAGTCAAATGTCGGTTATGTAAGCACAAACATACCACCTTTCTGCATGCGAACGCTGGAGGCAGTGCAGTCAGCCTAAAGTAAGTTTTGGCGAAAGGGCGGATAATTCTTGACTTCCCATACAATTACGTTAACGTAAAAATTTTACGCGTTTCGAATATATTACAAATTATTATCTCAAGTTCGGCTTAATTTTTTTTTTCCTCAATAACAATACTAGAAGTTCGAAAGAGCAATTCTTAGTTTAAGTCTGTTGAAAAGTTTTTAGCATTTACTATTATTATTATTATTATTATTATTATTATTATTATACACCATACTACATCCGTTTTGGTCGTAAAGTGGCTTCCATTTCTTTAACATTAAAATAGATATTTGGCATGTCAGACTTTTCTAGTCAGTTGAGAAATGTTCATTCTAAAGAACGTAAAAGCTTTGAATTGGTCTTATTTACTCACTTGAGCGGAATAATGAAAGGCGAATTCGGCTTCGGTTGCAATTGGACATGGATTTCAAACAGATGAAACAAAATACTAATGCAATTAATTCAAGAATCTACCACTTCTGTGACAGACTCGTCGATTGGCATTAAATTTACTGTTAAGAATTTGGTTTTCGTACAAATTCGTATCAATCATTCAACATATCCTCTCTTTAATTTAAAGTTACTTCATCCATTATATATAAATTGTAGATTGACAATCGATACACGGAAAAATTTCAACCCTCACCGTACTTTAAATAACTAAATTATGTTCAACAATACATATTTAGTCTTAATTAAATGATTTTTTTGTTTACTATTCCTTCATAGAAAATACGATTTTTCAATCGAACAAAATTATATCTGACCTATTTGGTTCTCATTCATCTTCAGTGCAGCCATAATCAAACGTTTTTTTCTTTTTATTTTGTCTGTAAAAATACTACTGAATATTTTCCGAGGAATTATTCGTATACATATTGTCAAGGCTATACCACTAAACGATTGAGTTATGGCATGGACTATTATGGATACGAAACACTTCTGATCATGGACTGTTGGATGTTTTAATACCTATATTTTCAACGTTCATTGTATGCACCCTTTGTAACCAATAACAAAATGTCAAGGAGCTCTTCACGAAGGATTGTGGAATCACCATCGTTAAACCAGACACTGCAGAGTGAGAGAGGAATACACAAACTGGCGGTCGTGTTATCTGATTAGCACAAAGGGACGTTTTTGAAAATATAAACTCTAAATTAAAATACTTTCATTTAGCTTTTGTGTTTTATTATACAATTTTATT
The DNA here is from genome assembly GCF_046866305.1 of Octopus bimaculoides. Classification (NCBI taxonomy): domain Eukaryota; kingdom Metazoa; phylum Mollusca; class Cephalopoda; order Octopoda; family Octopodidae; genus Octopus; species Octopus bimaculoides. The sequence continues at coordinate 7,582,775 of NC_142929.1, forward strand.
TACTCCGTCTAGTTAGTTATATTTTCCCATTAATTTTTAAACACGTTCCCTTATATATTGAATAATATCTTTCACCCGTCCATTTGTTTTTATATAAGCTGAATGCGCGACCCAATACGTCGTAAATCCTCCTTTTAACATTTACTATGTTGTTTGCATGGCTGCTCTGTGCAAATATCTTTTGTTCCTAAAACAGAAATTTACGTCGTCGATATTATTATTATCATTATTATTCAGTAGTTTTATGTTTATAGCGCGCTTTCACTTCACTACTGAGCGCAGCTCTGTGTGCCTTGGATATGTGCTGTGGTTTGCTGTCATGCTCTTATGGTTACTGTATTGAAAGTGTTTTGCGTAGGATGTGTGCAGTGCCCAGTAGTGCAATTTTCTGTATGTTATATATATATATATATATATTTTTTTTTTTTTTTTTTTTTTTTTTTTATTATTAACAGCGGTGAGCTGGCAGAATCGTTAGCACGCCGGGCAAAATGCTTAGCGGTATTTCGTCTACCGCTACGTTCTGAGTTCAAATTCCGCCGAGGTCGACTTTGCCTTTCATCCTTCGGGGTCGATAAATTTAGTTCCAGTGAAACACTGGAGCTGATATAATTGATTCATTCCCTCCCCCAAAATTTCAGGCCAGTGTTCCCTGTTTCAATGGAGTATACATTCCCACCTGGAGAGGACGCCGGTTTATCACAGGATTACTAATTTATACCAGTTGAGTGGAGTGGAGCAACGTGAAATGAAATGTTTTGCTCAAGAACACAACTCGTCGCCCGGTCCAGGAACCGAAACCACAATCTTACGATCACGAGTCCAACACACGAACCACTAAGCCACGCACCTCCATGCCTATAGTTGTTGTTGTCATCGTAAGCGGTTGTGGAGGTGGGCAGAAATTAATATAACAAAGACAAATTGACAGAATCAGAAGAGTGTCGAACAAAATGTCTTGTGCTATCAAGTCACGGCTTTTATGTTATAAGTTCGAATCATACATTTTTTAAAACTTTTATCCTTTCCAACTCGATAGAATAGAATGCTAGTCCCCAACTGGCTCCGTTTTAATGGATTATCCCAACCTCCAATAATCTCAATCTTTGTACTATATCAGGAACATCTATAAACTTTACTAGCAGAAACACCGCCCTTTGGGATGTTTTTCTTCTTATTATTTTTATTATATAACTGTTCAACATTTTTGGTAGGTTGAGGTAAATTTCTACTGCATCACCATCTACACCTTCGTGTTGCTGCGGTGTGTACAGCATTGTGTGTTCTTTTCTGCTGTTGTGAATGTGCAAACTCTTCCCAGTACTGTGTTGTGTTAGTTTTTCGAGGTGTGGTGCAGTCTTTTGTTGTGTTGCAGCTTGTATTGTCTGATGAGTGTGTAATGCATTGGTTATCTAACTTGTTGGTAGAAGTTTATTTCACTGGGTAATTGCTGTATAGAATGTCTTATATTTGTGGGTTATTTTGTTACTGGATTGATGTTATCTTGTGTAGGATGTGGTCTGTTCCTAGCAGGGCTATTTTTAGACAGTGTGTAGTGTTGAATATCCCGGTGTAGCCTCTACGTTTTTGTTCGTATCTTTTTTTTATCATACCCAGCGCTCCAATTATTATTGGTATTGTTTTTACCTTCATGCCCCACATCTTGAATACTTCAACTTCGAGGTCTTTGTACTTTGACAATTGCGCCACTTCTTTTTTGACAATATTTTGGTCAGAAGGGAGAGCAATGTCTATCAGTAAGCAAGCTTTTATCCCCAGTCCTTGATTGTTATGTTTGGGAGATTAGCATTTATTTATTGTTTGCGTCTGCTTTGGGTTGATGACTCCGGTACGCCGTTAGTACTTTTCTATATAGGTTTCTCCATTCACGGATCTTCCGGTTTATTATGTTAAAGCTGTAATTTATGACTGGTTCGGCTAAGTATTTATCCCTATTATCTTATTATTAGCATTAAGTTCAGTGTTTAATATTAGTCTAACTCTTCTTTGATACCTTCTCCTAATTTTCTCTTTCCATTCTGTGTGTTGTATTTTAGTTGTCCCTTCTATTCCTAGTAATTGTATTAGCGGTTGTGGTATATCGCTGGAGATGTACTACGGTGTCAGCTGTTCACTACCAGTGAAGTAAGGATAACACCCCTTATTTTTCGAGCACCTTCCGGAGTATTCGAGCAGTTCCAAGCAGTTCCAAGCAGTAATGTTTTCTACAGGTGCTCACCGTTTTTGTAGCCCCTATTTCTTCCATGTACTTCTCAAGATATAATTATTATTATTATTATTATTATTATTATTATTATTATTATTATTATTATTATTATTATTATTCAGTAGTTTTATTTTTATAAGGTGCTTTCACTTCACTACCGAGCGCAGCTCTGTGTGCCTTGGGTATGTGCTGTGGTTTGCTGTGATGCTCTTATTTTTACTGTATTGAAAGTGTTTTACGTAGGATGTGTGCGGTGCCTAGTAGTGCTATTTTTTGTATGCTATATATACTTGTCAGTCCCGGTGTTTTTGTATTGTATTTGTGTGGATATTTTTTTATCATACCTAATGCGCCTACTATGATAGGAATTGTTTCTGTTTTTAGACTCCACATTCGAGTTACCTCTATTTCCAGATCTGTGTATTTTGAAAGTTTCTCCGTACAGTTTAGAGAAACATTGTCATCTGGTGGCGAGCTGACAGAATCTTTAGCATGCTGGAAGAAACGCTTAGCAGTATTTCGTCCGTCGCTACATTTCGAGTTCAAATTCTGCCGAGGTCAGTTTCACCTATGATCATTTTGGGGTCGATAAATTAAGTACCAGTTGTATACTGAGGTCGATCTAATCGACTGGCTCCCTCCCCACCAAATTTCAGGCCTTGAGCCTATAGTAGAAAGGATTATTATTATTTAAGGCGACGAGCTGGCAGAATCGTTAGCACGCTGGACGGAATGCTTAGCGATGTTTCGCCCGTCGGTACGTTCTGAGTTCAAATTCCGCCGAAGTCTCCTTTACTTTTCAGCCTTTCGGGGTCGATAGAATAAGTACCAGTTGAACACTGGGGTCGATGCAATCAACTCACCCCTCCGCCAAAACTGCAACCCCCGAGGCAAAATTTGAAACTATTATTATTATTATTATTATTATTATTATTATTATTATTATTCTAACGATTGTGGAATTCATTGAATAGCCAGATAAAATTCCAGTCTTTAAGATGTGTCCTTTGTTCCGATTTCTGGCACTGCCGATGCTGCATTGCCTCAAATCACTAAACTATCTCAAAGAGTTTCAGCTTCAATATCTTATACATTACTATTGTATTCAGTGAATATACTTACAACAAAAGCAACGCACAATATCGTATATATTTAATGTCACGGAGAGTCAGTGCTTCTAAAATATGGCGCAATGACTTACTCATGTATATCTGCTATTTTACATTTTTTTTTATTCTTATCATTATTACTCAGCATTTATTTTTAGTTGGACAACGTATACATGTATATATGCATATATGTATGTGTACGTACGTATGTATGTATGTATGTATGTATGCATGTATGTATGTATGTATGTATTATGTAGGTATGTATGTATGTATGTATGTAGGTAGGTAGGTACGCATATATATGTAATATACGTGTTTGTGTATGAACGTCTACGTATTAATATACGTATATACATAGGTGCGTGTGTGTGTGTGTGTCTGTGTGTGTGTCTGTGTGTGTCTGTGTGTGTCTGTGTGTGTGAAGGTGCGTAGCTTGGTGATTAAGACATTGCACTCATGATTCTTAGACCATACGTTCGATTCCCAGACCGGGCGTTGCGTTGTGTTATTGAGCAAACAATTCATTTCACGTTGCACCAGTCCACTCAGCTGTGAATGGGTCACCATGTGACAGACTAGCATTCCGATCAAGGGGATGTGTGTATGTATGTGTGGGTATGTGCTGTACGTATGTATGCATATATGCATATATCCCTATATATGTGTGTGTTATATATATATATATATATATATATATATATATATATATATTAAATTTATATTCATGTATATATACACATATATGCATATACATACATGAATATATGTATGTGTGGTATGATGTGTGTCTTTCTGTTTGTGTATGTGTGCGGCCGTGTGTGTATAAAATTATTTGTAGAATTAATGTGAATCAAGGCATTTTAATAATAAGGGCACCAAGTTAGGGCCGGGGTCAGTATATCCGTGCAGACACCATTTACTGACCTCCTGCATGTGTCCATGTGAATACGGACATTTCCATGTGAATACGGACATTTCCAAACACTTACATACGCTTTAACATGAACACATCAATATACACATACGTATAGACATTGAGGTGGGGGCGCGTGACTTAGTGGCTAGTGTAATCGACTCATGATCTCAAGGTCGCGAGTTCGATGCCCGGTGGAGCGTTGTGTCCTTCAGCAAGAGACTTTATTTCACGTTGCTCCAGTCCACTCACCTGGTGAAAATTATTTGAATTGTACCTGTAATTCAAAGGCCGGCCTTGTCACGCTGAATCTCCCTGAGAACTACATTGAGGGTACGTGTGTCTGGGGAGTATTCAGCCACTTGTTCATTAATTTCACGAGCAGTCTGTTCCATTCATCGGATCAACTAGAAGCCTCGTCATCGTAACTGACGGAGTGCCATATATAAATACATATGTACATAAAATTATATATATACCACTGCACGTCGGTGTGCAGAGTCAGGATCCCCTGTGAGTTCCAGATCCGATGTGAGGAAGGATTCCAGGTTAGGTATTTGCATAAAGGAAAACCACAAATGGGTTAAGCTTCACTATAGGTGTCTCAGACGCTTTTTTATTGAATCAAACGATTACATCATTAGATCCGTTTCCTTTTGATGAATTACAAGTTTAAAATTTAAAATTTAGTTCGAAAAAATACCGAGACTGTTTTTGTGTTGATCCCTCATTTTGGGAACAAATACTCTCATATTTCTTGCCAAAATGAGAAGGTCAACGGGTCAATACATATACCACTGGTATTTTTCCGAACCAAATTCTAAATTCATAATTCAGCAGAAGAAAGCGAGTATTTTTCATCATGTGGTCAGTTTATTCATTGAAAAGAAAACACGTCTGGAATAGCTGTAGTGTACCGTAACCCATTTCTATTCATTCTTTACACACACACACATACACACACACACACACACACACACACACACAACACACACACACACACACACACACACACCACACACACACACACACACACGCACACAACACACACACAACACACACAACACACGCATACACGCACACATACACACGCATATACGCACAACACACATATATACATACATAATTCCCTTTTCCTCCCTCTCCCTCCTTCACTGTTTTCTATCTGTCTCTCTCCCTCATCTTTCTCCTTCTCTCTCTCCTCTTTGTCTTTCTCTCTCTCTCTCTCTCTCTCTCTCTCTCGTTGTACACACGTGACCATCGTCCATCTTTTCCTCACATGACCATCTTTCATTTTCTGCACGGACGTTCAAAAGAGCGGACGTTTTTTTCTCCCGCTTCTGTCTTTTCTCTTTTCAAAAAAATATTTCTCACAGCGTTCACTATTTTCCTCTCGTTCTGGTCTAACGACCCTCCATGTTTGTTTCCGTTCCGTTTCCTTCTTTGTCTCCACTGTCATGTTTTTGTTTCCAACTTTGATCCTCCATAAATCCGAAATTTTGTTTTAGAATTTATGGGAGCAACTATCTTTAAAGATTCATACTGTCGTTAAATGCTCGAAATGAGGAGTAGATAGATAGCCAACAACTGATGAAGGGTCCTTTCTTTGTGTTTACTTGTTTTGCTCGTTGTTTACGTATTTCATGTTTGAACCGTTGGTGACATCCTGTACCCATATATCCATGTGTGCATATATATATATATATATATATATACGTGTGTGTGTGTGTGTGTGTGTGTGTGTGTGTGTGTGTGTGTGTGTGTGTGTGTGTGTGTATACATATATATATATATATATATATATATACATGCATACATACATACATATATGCATACCTGGGAAAAGCAGGGTCGCTTTTGCTGAAATTAGGTTCAAATGCAGAGATAAGTGCAAACTCCACACCGACCTCCAGGAGATCAAAGTTAGATGGAAGGAACATATGTGTAACCTGCTCAAACATCAACGATCTGTCCAGCCAGTCTTCTGAAAATGGCTAGGACAGTACCAGAGACGAGATGACCTGCGCTCTGAGATCACTATGCAGGAGTTGGAGACGACCAAGGCAAATCACAAAGCACCAGGCCTTGATGATATTCCTTCAGTCGTTCTCAAAAGCTCCGCTATAAACTGTTGATGCTGTACAACACTTGTCATTGAGTGTGTAGCCCCGGACTTGAAGACGCCCTGATAGTCACCATATACAAAATAATGGGCATCAAGGAGAATGTGGGGATTACCGAGGCATTTCTCTGTTGTTCATTACTGGTAAGATGCTAGCGAAATTCATTTTCAATCGACTGAAAAAGATTTCAGAGGCGGTGTTACCAGAGAGTCCATGTGGCTTCAGGCCAGGGACTTCAACCGCGGACATGGTCTTCACACTATGTCAGCTACAGGAGAAAGCAGCGGAGCAATACTATTCCCTATTCGTGGTGTTTTCTGAACTTTTCCAGGGTGTTCGACACGGTGAGAAAGACTTTGGAAATGGCTAGAGACTTACGGATTTCCAAAGAAGCTTTTTAACATGAAGCAGTTCCACGCAGGAATAAAAGGACTTGTCTCAGTTGGCGGAAAATTTAGCGAAGCGTTTTGCAATCGGCCATAGTATGAAGTAAGTGTGCGTGCTTACACCTACACTGCTTGCAGGATGGAAGCAGTTTTCTATGCTGAACTGGCTTGGGTCAGGCGGCCAGAGTGTTTGCGATACGATACAGGGATGTGCTGATGAGACATATGAAGAAGACCAGCTTCTCCCCAGACATCTAAGAGAAGAAGGCCCTGCAGTGCGATGAATGGCTGAGGCTCGTAATTCCAGTCATTGAGGAGAAACAACAGAGAGAATACAGAGGAGCACATAAGAGGTGTCACATCATTGCGTCAAGTAGACTCACCCGCAGTAGATGTCATCGCTGCTGTAGATCAAGAGAAGGGCGTTTAGCTCACAATAGAGCCTGACAGAGATGATTCCTAGACAAGATGAGATAATGTTGACCTGCCATGGACAGCCGAAGAAGTATGTAAGTACTTGTAATTCTAGAATTCTAGATAGATAGATAGATAGATAGATAGATAGATAGATAGATAGATAGACAGACAGACAGACAGACAGATAGATATGTACATGTATTTATATGTATGTACGTTTAGCGTGTGTATGTATACATTCATATATATATATATATATATATATATATATATATATATATATATATATATATATATATATATATATATATATATATATATATACATATATATATATATACATACATACATACATACATATTTATATATAATATATATATATATATATATATATATATATATATATAGAGAGAGAGAGAGAGAGAGAGAGAGAGAGAGAGAGAGAGAGATAAATAGACAGATACACACACACACACACACGCACACACACACATTTGTATCTGTGTATGTATGCAATTTAAGACAATTCAAATTCCATTTTAATTGTGAAAATCCATCAATATTTCAAATCCAAATTTCTTTCCTTGGGGAAATCAATATTTTACTTCCGTTTCGTTCCACTCGAAGCTATTTTCATTAATTCTTTACTTACACTACTCTATGAAGTAGAATGCGCCATTTTGTCTTTCTCGGGGAGCAGACAAACTGACTCACAACTTGCCAACAAACTTGTACAGATTTTTCGCTTCCATGCACTCGAACGGGAAATTAGCAGCCTTAATCTCATCCTTTCATTTATTCGATTGATAAAAATTAAGTTCCCATATTACCTTTACAAATTGTAGTGGCCTGTTCATTATCCAATCAATCAGCGTACGCGTGCACTTCATCACCACCATCATCATCATCATCATCATCATCACCATTATCATAATCATCATCATTATTAAGGCGGCGAGTTGGCAGAATCGTTAGCGTGCCGGACGAAATTCTTTTAGCAGCATTTCGTCTGTTTTTACGTTCTGAGTTCAAATTCCGCAGAAGTTGACTTTGCCTTTCATCCTTTTGGGATCGATAAATTAAATACTAGTGAATCACTGGGGTCGGTGTAATGAACTAGTCCCCATTTCAAAGTTTCAGGCCTTGTACCTATGGTAGAAAGGAGTAATATCATGGCGGCGAGCTGGCAGGGTCGTTAGGGCGCCGGACAAGATTCTTAGCGGCATTTCGTGTGGTTTTACGATCTGAGTTCAAATTCTGCCGAGGTCGATTTTGCATTTTATCTTTTAGAATTCGATGAAATATGTCCCAGTTAACCACGAATTAAGAATTTGTGGAGAAATCCCACAAACATCCTCTAATTATTGTCCTCCATCACAGCTTTTCACTCGTGATGACACTACTCTTCTGCCACTTTCAGTCCACAAACTAAGCTAACTTTCCAATGCATTCTTTTCCCAACACAACCATTCCTGCACTTGTACTCATATTGTGTTAGCTTATTGCATTTACTTAAGATATGATTTATACTTTCGTCAACTTTTCCACGGATTATGTATTTGCCGGTATTACCAATAACA
>NC_142929.1:7596532-7609032 GCF_046866305.1 Octopus bimaculoides
ATATATATATATATATATATATATATATATATATATATATATATATATATATATATATATATATATATATATATATATACATGGTAAGAGAGAAAGAGAGAAACAGCGTTCCTGCTTCGTTGTGGGAAGCAAGACAAATGTTATTGTCGGAATTTTAATTTTTGATCATAGATTTAGACGTCAGGTGTTTACATTTTTTCTTTGTAGTTAGTATATTTAATCTGTTTATTTTTGCAGTTCTACTTGTATGGCCAACATTACAGTTTGTATTAGGAAGTTTGTAATCGAATTCGCAAATCCTATTGATCATTAGTAGCTTGTTCGCGTGCTTACAGGCTTGTGGCTTATATTACTAACGAGGTTCATAATTCTGATGTTTTTTCTCGTATATTGTTAGTGATAGTTTATGCTTTGGTGTAATGCATTTAATATTTTGTTTCATGATACTTTTTGATAAAGTATTTATTCATTCCTTAGTTTGTATGCATTTGATCCTTGTAATAATTTAATATGCAGTTCGTATATTTTTCAGTAGCTTTGATGTTTACTGCGTTGCATTCGTATCTGAATAGTTCTTATTCTTTACTAGTTTGTTTGAAGAGTCGATGTTGATTAGTGTTTGTCGTATTTTGCAGATTTCTTTATCTACTCCTTTGTTTGTGCTGAATAATCTAAATTCTCTTCTAACTTAGGATTTCACCATTGACATTTTGTTGCTATGTGGATATTCACCGAACCGTGTAAGTGCAAACTTTTATTAGTGTCTTCGTATAGACAGTCGGAATGTAATCTATTCTTTTCTATCAAGATGTTTGCGTTTCTTGTAATAGAGTCGCTGCATGACAAGGATTTCATTTGTATAGTTCTGTATGTTAAATTTTAGTAGTTGTTTGCTATAGCTTCTTTAATTATCGGTATGTTCGAGTGTGTCCTTTGCAACTGGTATATCATTCATATATTTGGTCCACAAGGTATACTCTTTTACTCTTTTACTTGTTTCAGTCATTTGACTGCGGTCATGCTGGAGCACCGCCTTCAGTCGAGCAAATCGATCTCAGGACTTATTCTTTGGATGCCTAGTACTTATTTTATCGGTCTCTTTTGCCGAACTGCTAGTTTACGGGAACGTAAACACACCACCATCGGTTGTCAAGCGATATTGGGGAGACAAACACAGACACACGCACATACATACATACATATATATATATATATATATATATATATACATATACATATACATATACATATATATATATATATATATATATATATATATATATATATATATATATATATATATATATATATATAGGAAAACAAATGTGATAGGAAGTATATTGGCTTTTTAGCACAAGGTGACCAATTTCAAGAAGGTGGTTAACTCGATTACATTAACCCAACTGTTCGACTGGTGCTTATTTTATTGATCCTGAAAGGATGAAAGGCAAAATCGGCCTCGGAGGGATTTGAACTGAGATCGTAAGACGGATGAAGTGCCGCTTAGTATTTTGCTCGGCTTGTTAGCGATTCTGCCAGCTTACTACCTTCCTGTTTTGAAAGTAATCTTGCCACCTTTATAAAAAAGAAGGAGAAGAAAACGTATAATATTAGAATGAGGTCATGTTGTCAGCTTAACCCAAAGACACACACGGATACACATACATCCATAAATGTGAGCGTACGTACGTGCGTGCGTGCGTGCGTGCGTATGCATGTGTGTGTAAACAGAGAGAAAGAGAGCGCGAGAGAGTTCTGTATTTGTAACAAAGCATGTACTGGCTGATGTTTGAATCTCAGCATAAAAAGATTAGTAAGAGCATGGGTGGTATTAATATAATCTCAATGTACATAGGCAGATTTCTCATTGGAAAGGTGGCAGATCTTAACAGGGATTCATTTACAAAAAAAATCCATCAATAATTGAATTAAAATCTGTTTCACATACATAATGCTCACGCGCTTTGTATATGAAACATGTTTCTTTCAGTTATGACTTTGTGTGTATGTATAATTTGTGTCATTCTTCTTGTTCGTGTCAAACCGACTTTAAGTGCGCGTGCGTTCAAGATTAAATGTGTACAAAGTTCAATAAGTGACATGACAAAATGTGTGCAGGCATGACGAGTATTTGGATGTAATCTAAAAGACCGCATGCATACACACATAGGTAGGAGCACTCCGTCGGTTACGATGACGAGGGTTCCAGTTGATCCGATCAATGGAACAGCCTGCTTGTGAAATTAACGTGCAAGTGGCTGAGCACTCCACAGACACGTGTACCCTTAATGTAGTTCTCGGGGAGATTCAGCGTGACAAGGCTGGCCATTTCAAATACAGGTACTACTCATTTTTGCCAGATGAGTGAACTGGAGCAACGTGAAATAAAGTGTCTTGCTCAAGGACACAACGCGCCGCCGGGAATTGAACACACGACCATACAATCATGAGCTGAATGCCCCTAACCACTAAGCTACGTGCCTCCACCATACACACATGATGGTATGTAGAGGCATGTACCCATATGTATTTCCAGCATGTCTAGACAAACATCTGGTAATTTACGAGTTTTCATTAAGATTCAATAAATATGTAACTAATTGAACTAAATGAGGCTCACAGCAAAAACAAACAAAATTGCCACCATCTTGTTCGGGTATAGGATGCATCATTGGACATGAGTACCTATGGTTTCTCTCCTAGAGCTTTTATTTTTTATGTTGCCTCCTTCGATTGCTGCTACTACTTCTGCTACTACTACTTCTACTACTAATACTGCTATTAATTTCTTCAGTGTTTTTATCTTATGTATTTTATTTGTTCAGTCATTAGACTCTGGCTACGCTGAAGCACCACCTTGAAGAATCCCTCCATCATCCTACTACTATCATGCCACACCCGTATTTTCCTTATTCTTTCTCTTCTTTGCCTGCTCCCTCTTCTTCTTCTTCTTCTTCTTCTTCTTCGTCGTCGTCGTCGCCTCCTTCCTCGGCTACTCGTATTTAAACAATCAAAACCAAGAACTCATATCAAATATTTTTTTAGGGCTGCTACTCCCTACTAACTACTACCAAGCCTTCATAAAAACAAAGAAGAGAGAGGGAGAGAGACAAAAACAAGGAAAATGTCCCTTGTATTTGAAAACTATGGAAATATTTTTTTAATACATTTCATTTAATGTTTCCGCAATTTAATTGTTTTTCATGCTTTACTCTAAGTTGTAAAAGTCGCAAAGACTGAAACCGGTTCTAAAATGTTATTTACGATAAAATTATTTTTACATTTCCTACCTTGTCTTATATATATATATATATATATATATATATATATATATATATATATATATATATATATATATATATATATATATATAGATATAGATATGCAGGGCAGGGAATCATCAATTAGTAATAAAATTAATAATTAACAATTCTGCCGGGTAGCTCAGTATGAAAAAAACCTTCTTCGGTAAAAAATTTATAATCATAAATATATATATATATATATATATATATATATATATATATATATATAGATATGCAGGGCAGGGAATCATCAATTAGTAATAAAATTAATAATTAACAATTCTGCCGGGTAGCTCAGTATGAAAAAAACCTTCTTCGGTAAAAAATTTATAATCATAAATATATAGGGATTGACAGTAACCTGCTTCTCCAACATACTGAGAATTCAGAAATAGCAGTCAAAGAACTACTGATTTCAAAACTACAAATTATTACTCCAAATTGATAGCGATATTTTTGATACACACAGAACAAAAAACAATAGAGAAGGGTAAAAAACACTTGCCTTTAGTTAATTTATTAGAATATTTATTAGAATATTTAGCTGAAGATCAGAATAGAGTATTATGTACTCTTAACTGTGAAACAATTGTACTAAATTAACTAAAGGCAAGTGTTTTTTTACCCTTCTCTATTGTTTTTTGTTCTGTGTGTATCAAAAATATCGCTATCAATCTGGAGTAATAATTTGTAGTTTTGAAATCAGTAGTTCTTTGACTGCTATTTCTGAATTCTCAGTATGTTGGAGAAGCAGGTTACTGTCAATCCCTATATATTTATGATTATATATATATATATATATATATATATATATATATATATATATATATATATATATATATATATACACTATTTTGTACGTTTCAGCCCAAAGGCTGTGGTCATGCTGGAGCACCACAAATGTTCGATCATGTTGAGATCCCTCGATTGAAAGGGCCTATTCAAGTGGTCTTTATTTTTATGTTTTTTGACCGATTTAGAGGAGCCGTTTTAAGCGGCGCTACCTTCAATCTTTGTACATCAATGTTTGTACCATAGGATGGACATAGTCAGTAAACTATTCAGATAGTCCTTTACTATGGAGAGTATCTGAAGTTTCAAGTGAGGTCTGTGATATAGCTGACCAAATAATCACACAACGACTTCCGTGCTTTACGGTAGGATCCAAACAGTCAGGTCTGAAGGCTTCTTTGAGAACTCTCCTGACATGAAGTTGCTCCGAATTGGGACAATGGCGAATGGTGATTCATCAGTGGTGACATGTATCCACTAAGACATTGACCACTTTTGATAGTTTAGATACCGTTTTTTTTCTGCTTATCAATATTGATGGCGGACGGGAAAGGGTTTATTTATCAATTGCAGCCATCATATTGTATCCAGCTTTATGGAGCTTATAACAGACTGTTTTGGTTGGCACAGGTTTGGCACGGTGGTGACCCAGCTTTGCTTTCATTTTTACCGCCCTCAACCGATAGTTTTTAAAACCAAATCGAACGCAAAGCTCACAGCGGTCCCACTCTGTGGCCTTTGTCTTCCACTGTGAATTATACGTGTCACAACTAGTTTTACTTTGGTTTTGGAATACCGACATCATTTTAAAGATTGTACATTTAAAAATATTTAAACACTTCAGCAGATTTTCGGCGAAAGAAGTTCCAGACTCCCTCACTCCAACTTCGTCGCGCCTATAAAATATAGAAAGACGTAGGATTATATCATGAAATTAAAAACATACACAAAACACATAAAAACATGGATACGGACTATAACGCTTCTGAAATTGTCATATTACTAATACAAAAAAAACTATTTAATAACAATTGGTGTTTCCATTATTTTATTTTGTTCAACCCCTCTAAACATAAACACACACACACACACACACACACACATGTATAATGTATGTATACACACACACAAACACGGTCGCAATGTATGTATGTATTCACTAAACATTGAATGCACATAGATATGCATATTTCCTTAAATGTAACTGTCATTCTCTTCATTTCCTCGTGTCAAGAATGTAGTAATATTTATATAAGTTTCTGTATATTATATTCACTAATATACATTCATTCTTCTTTCTTAAAGTTTTAATAGAAAGTTAATACCGCGAGATATCGTTATCGTTATAGCTACGAAATGTTTATCACTTTCACGATTATTTTGTCCACGTTTAGGCGAGTGAATGAATACACAAATTTGAATACACATATACACACACACACACATATATATATATATATATATATATATATATATATATATATATATATATATATATATATATATATATATATATATGCATTTTTATACATATACAAATGTATATATGTGTGAGATATCGTGTATATATGAGTGTATGTTGTGTACGAGTATTATTATGAATACCTGTGTATATGTAAATATATGTGTGTGAATGTGTGTCTGCGTGTTTGCGCAGTTATGTACAAACATACAGTTACATACACATACACACGCAAACACATATATCAGTAAATCTATATCAATACAAGAAGATATCTAGATTTATATGAATGTGTAATACTAAATGAAATTTGTGTTCTGAGTATACAAGCACACCCATGATTATATGAACATCTACTCATCCACTTCCGTATACATATATTTATATGTGTGCAGCACACACTTACTGATACACACACATACACAAACATACAATGTAATATTCATATAATGTAGATACACACACACACATACATTATATAATATATATATATGTGTGTGTATAGATATATGTGTATATATATATATGTATGTATATATATAATATGTTATACATATGTGTATACATATATGCATAGCTATATATATATATATATATGTGTGTGTGTGTGTGTGTGTGTGTGTGTGTGTGTGTGTGTGTGTGTGTGTGTGTGTGTGTGTATGTGTGTGTGTGTGTGTGTGTGTACAAATAGACAGATGAAGAAAGAAAGAGAAAGAGAGAGAGAGAAATTATTACTAATACAAGCAAGTGAAGGAGTAGCGGAATAGAGGTAATGAAGTTGAAAATGCACAGATAACAGAATAAATTATACTTTAATTATAACTTAATATATAGGAAAACACTTTACCGGTTTCACATTAGATTTTCAAAACTGTTTTTGTATATAGAGATATGTCGCGACTTAAATCTATTCTGACAGTTGTTATAAAAATAGTTTGCTTTTCAACTAGGAATGTAAATCAAAACGAAATCCGTTAACGTACAAACTCAGCGGTCAACCTCCATGTATTAAAATCTTATGTGAAAACAGTAAAGTGTATTCCTATATCTTAAAATATAAATAAATTCTAATTACGTCTCACATATTCACTGTGCATGTTCAACTTCAGGCGTGGTTGTGTGGTAAGAAGCTCGCTTATCAACCACATGGTTCCGGGTTCAGTCCCAATGCGTGGTACCTTGGGCAAGTGTTTCTACTATAGCCTCGGGCCAACCAAAGTCTTGTGAGTGGATTTCGTAGACGGAAACTTAAAGAAGCCCGTCGTATATGTGTGTGTGTATGTGTGTGTGTGTGTGCGTGTATGCATGTTTGTGTCGCTGTGTGTGTGTGTGTGTGTGTGTGTGTGTGTGTATGTGCGTGTATGCATGTTTGTGTCGCTGTGTTTGTCCCCCACCATCGCTTGACAATCGATGCTGATGTGTTTAGATATCCGTAACCTAGCGGTTCGGCAAAAGAGACCGATAGAATAAATACTAGGCTTACAAAGAATAAGTTCTGGCATCGATTTGTCGACTAAAGGCGGTGCTCCAGCATGGCTGCAGTCAAATGACTGAAACAAAAGAGTAAAATAATGTGTGTGTGTTATTTCTTTACTACCCACAAGGGGCTACACACAGAGGGGACAAACAAGGACAGACAAACGGATTAAGTCGATTATATCGACACCAGTGTGTAACTGATACTTATTTAATCGACCCCGAAAGGATGAAATGCAAAGTCGACCTCGGCGGAATTTGAACTCAGAACGTAGCGGCAGACGAAATACCGCTAAGCATTTCGCCCGGCGTGCTAACGTTTCTGCCATCTCGCCGTGTGCGTGTGTGTGTGTGTGTGTGTGTGTGTGTGTGTGTGTGTGTGTGTGTGTGTGTGTGTGTGTGTGTGTGTGTGTGTGTGTGTCAAAAAGTAATGCCATTTTGTTTAGGGCAGGTATAATTGCCAAGACAGGAACATGTATCATACATCAAAATGAAACTGGTGCTCTGTGGATCACATCCTTACTTCTCAATATAGTCACCATTCCTCTCAATAGCAATGTTACACCTTCGAATGAGAGCATGTATCCCTGCCCCGTAAAATTCTGATGACTGTTCTTTGAGCCACTTCTTCACTACCTCCACATTCACCAGATTTAGCGCCTTCAGACTATCGTCTCTTCGATGCCACCAAAGTGTTTGAGAGGCAAACATTATTCCAGTGACGAGGAAGTGAAACTGTAGCGAAGAAGTGGGGAACCTATAAGCCAATGAAACAAGGAAACCGGACCTTATGAGCCAGGTATGGCTCGAGAAGGAACAAACAACATATATATATATATATATATATATATATATATATATATATATATATATATATATATATATATATATATATACACGACGGGCTTCTTTTATTTTCCGTCTACCAAATCCACCCACAAAGCTTTGGTCGGCATGAAGATATAGTGCAAGACAATTGCCCAAAGTGTCACGCAGTGGCACTGAACCCGGAACCATATGGTTCGGAAACAAGCTTCTTACCACATAGCCATGCCTGCTCTTTCAGGAAATAGTAAAGGATGATTCCCTTTGTGATTCCAAACAAGGATCATAACCCTTTATTATGCTTGCTTTGTTTCGGAAGGCGTCAAGTCACTACACTTAATGTCGTCGATTGACATTTCTTGTTACATGTCACAAAAGAAATGCAGTTCAGATAGACTTCGTAAAGGAGAATTCTTTAAGTTGCGTAGAACTGGTGCGGCACCGATTTGTAGGGCTTCTTTGTTTATTTTCCAGTATGTTGCAAATGCCAAATACCTGTTGAATAGTCAACAGTTCTTTTGTAAACGCTCGAGTCACTTTGGTATCATTCTGATTCAATAATGTCCATCAATCGATTTTGTAAATCGCAAAATCTCAGCTGTGACTTCCCTGCCCATGTCGAACCAGTGTGGCAGAACAGGTATAGAGAACATGCTGAGATCTTCATCCCGCAGTGAACTGGACATGGGCAAGCCGATCCAAACATATATCAAATTCCTCTAGATTTTAGCATTAAATATGAGGCCTTATCTATCAAGCCAACAATTGTTTGTTTTGTATTTTTTTATAATTTTTCTCATCTCATTCTTATTGTTTCTTTAATAGAAGGTATATTATTAAGTTTATGGACCATGATTTGCAAACAGGTCTTATTGGAATTTCTTTCAGTTTGTCTAAAAATCTGTTATTGAAATTACTCTTGAGAGACTCATAAAATGTCTTTCTAAATGATTGGAAACTTGGGTTTTATATGAATGTGTAATACTAAATGAAACTTGTGTTGCGAGTATACAAGCACACCCATCATTATATGAATATCTACTCACCCACTTCCGTATACATATATTTATATGTGTGCAGCACACACTTACGGATACACAAACATACACAAACATACACAACATACAATGTAATATTCATATAATGTTATGTACATAAAATCTCGATTTCTCCAAACAAAGAAATTCTTTGTTGTGTAACATTTTTTGTTTTTTTTGCAATGGGTCTCTCAAGATTCATTTCCCTAACATGTATGAGTGTGTCTTTTATTGAAATGTTTCTTGAGGAACAGAAAAAAAACATTTTTAATATGTGTGTGTGCGCACGTGTGTGTGCGCACGTGTGTGTGCGTGGAATGGCGTATTGACATAGATATATGTATAGTAGATATATACGTATAAATATATGTGCATGTATATATATGTGTATACACATATATATATATTTATATTTATATATATACAAACACACACATATACATATATATATATATATGTATATATATACATATATATATGTATATATATGCATATATATATGTATATATATGCATATATATATATATATATATATATATATATATATATATATATATTTATATATATATATATATATATACATACATATATATATATATATACATATATATATATATATGTATATGTATGTATGTGTGTGTGTGTGTGTGTGTGTGTGTGTGTGTGTGTGTGTGTGTGTGTGTGTGTGTGTGTGTGTTTGTGTGTGAGCGCACATATATAGAAACGAAAGCGTGGCTGAAAGCTTTGCCAATAATACATAATTGATGTATACAGCTCCATCGTGTATTAATCCTCTAATGTACATAAATGGACTGTATTATTTTCAATACAGCGTAAAGAGATGTGCTTTGAACCATTTGATCCTTTCTGTGAGTTAAGAAACTATAAGTGCGTAAAATATTCCCGTATTCCAGATAACATATTTATCGTTGCACTTTTGTTTTTATTTTGTATATATCTTTTTTTTTGTCTTCTTTTCGGCTCTGGAAGGGTGAACACCATTACCAACTGGCAAGTACTCACCAACAAGTTATGTATTCCAAGATTATGTATTCCAAGATTACTGTAACGAAGCTTGTTGATAAATTCATAGAATAAAACTTTCTGCGAGCTTACTTGTTTCTGAAATTTCTGTTGAACCTTCTGTTTCTTGGCGAAGGGATCTCTGTTAGCTATGCAAAACCCTGCTATCGGACGCGTTTCAAACAAGATAGCTATGAAAGTAACATAAATGCATATAAATTCGCCGACATTGCTGCCCATTTAGGACTTCTGATTTCTGTTACGTGCACGTATATAATTATACTTGCCAAATTCCTTTTACAACATACAAAATATCCCACCTCCAACATGCAGTCACAAAATGCTATTTTTATATATAACTTAATATTTCTTGTAACACCGAAATGTAAAACAAATGTGTCTCTCATTTTTTGTTCAATAAAACATGCTATTTAATGTAGACAACACAAAAAATATGATGGTTATTTTCAAAAGGGTTGTGTCATATAAGATATAATACTACTTGCTTATTTAATATCAATACCGAAGCATTATGTTCCTTTATATGTATTCACAGTTTTAAGTAGTCCGGTTATACATAAGTTCAAGCTTAACACAGTCTCTAAATATGTTGCTTCTGTGTACGCCTTCCCTTGATTGTCGGATGTTACAGCAAATTGTTTCGTAGTAAACATCTCCACTATATAGAACAAGGATTCGAAGCACAAGGGTACACCTAGCACAAAATTTTGTTTCGTGACAAGTGTCCCAGTGAGTAAAGAATCTCGAGAATCTCGAGAATCACATTTTAGTCCTTGTAAGTTGGCAAAACTCGCTCGCTAAGATTACATTGAGTACCAAATATTGGGCATTCAATATCATGGCGCGTTATTGGCTTATGAGTCATTAATAGTTATCATCAAGTCTATGTCCGGAACTCACAGCTATGCAGGTGACGAATATTGTCTACAACACACGAACGAAATCAACACTGACCACCGTTAACTTAGAGTTAACTTCACGGCAAAACTGACGAGAATAGCATCATTAAAGCTCATATCCCCGTCGCGCCCAAAATTTCTGGTTCCTTAAAAGATGAATGTCTACGAAATGTCCCAAGCCTCAAGCTGGATTGCTGTCATCTTACTGCTAAACCAGCCATGTTTGCCACCTGCTTTTTTTTGTGTTTTTTTGTAGAATTCTATACTTGCACTCGTTCGGAAAAGTTATTTCCAAACTCAAAACTTTTCAGACCGAATCAACTTAAGCGAAGAATATACGGTTTCAGGCATTCAAGACAAATCTTTTATCGCAAGATATCTTTCTTCCTTCCTCCTAACAGTCATGCAGGTTTTGACAAAGAGTCATGATATTGCCCTTTTTTCTGGCTGCACCATGAATAATAACTTAAGTGTGGTAATTTGGGGGCCCTATGTTTTCCTGTTTTCAAATATTACGTCTTAAAGTTTGTTCCTAATTCTCCCCGACCTCCTCAACACCGATATATTTAAGTTTAAAAAAGCATGCTACAATATAATCCATTCTCGAAAAAATCAACCCTAACCCTAACCCTAACCCTCCCAACTCTCGACCTAACATCTCAGACGTAATGGAAACAGTCATAAACAAATATTTCTTTCGTCTATTTAAGTCTCTCTTCAGCTTCAGTGAGCACCACTCCAGTTGACGTTGAGCGATATTTTCGTGCTTATCTTTTTTTTTAAACCTGCATCGGTCAGCAATCTGGAAAGTTTTGTTACTTTCATAGTGAATGGCAGTTAAAAAATCTTTAGTCCTGGTTCTGTCTGGCATGATATAATCCCCGTTAGGTTTCCTACCGTTAGGATTCATCTGCCTCTATTTATTTTATCATACTTTTCTAATCAAGCACCTCCATTTCATCATGCAACTGCACCTCACCCATAAACACTGGAGAGAAGTGCTTACCAAAGCATTCTTCGTGGAAATTGTAGCCTTCTGGATTTCCTTCATTTGCTACCATCTTATTACAAGGATATTTATTTTACAGTATTGCGAACTAAACATCATTCACATCATCTCGTACCTATGAGAATGTTTACAAAGTTCCTGGTTATTGTTTCTTCTCTAACTAATTAATGAAATGCAAAAGCTAGTTAGCTTTATATTAATGCTCATATGTATGGTTGTCTCCTACACTGCAAAAAAAGCCAATGACTAGCAGATTTTCCTTATCAGCATATTACAAGACATAGTTGATAGATGTTAACCACCTTTTTTATTCTCTCAATGTTTCCCATAACTGCTGCTAGGTATGCATCCCAGACCTACTTGTTATTCCTCATCATATGCTTCTTACTATACGTCACTCGCCAAACACTTTTGTTAAGCAACTGTTTAATTCTTATCCCTTCGGATCACAGTTCTCTGAAACTAACCTCCTTCTCAAGCTTCCGTGCTTTCTGTAGAAAATAAAATTGTGAAATTTCAAGATGTCTATAAATATCATTGTCAGTACTCATGATCCTAGAAGAATACATACAAATGTCACGTTTCGAAATAGAATTGCGAAATGCCTACAAGAAAGGAAATGCGGTTTTTAACCTAAATACAGTCTCTGTC
>NC_142929.1:7616532-7641532 GCF_046866305.1 Octopus bimaculoides
TGTATGTATGTATGCATGTATGCATGTATGTATGTATGTATGCATGCAAACATAGATAGATAGATAGATAGATAGATAGAGAGAGAGAGAGAGAGAGAGAGGATTATATATGGGGTTGTGTTTATGCATGTGTATGGAATCTATACTTAAATATATATATATGTGTGTATGTATGTATGTATACATATATATATATATATATATATATATATATATATATATATATATATATTTGTGTGGGGGGTGCGTGCGTGTGTGTGTGTATGTATAATTTAAAGAGAGCCATTCAAACGAAGAAAGGCTCAACCAAATGCAATGTAAAGTTAAACTTTAATTACTTTTTATCAAATACAATGTCTGTGCAATGATTGTGAAATCATTTTCGAATCCTCTATGCAATCGTCGAACACACACACACACACACACACACACATGTACATACATGCATATATATATATATATATATATATATATATATATATATATATATATATATCGTTGCTATTATGTTAAACTGTCGTATGTCCAAATTTGGCCAAATGCGTTTTGTCTTATATTCATTTTTGCTTGCAATAGCCGGTTCTTTTAGCCAAACTATCGTATTTTCAAATGCTTCAGATGCCAAGCTATAAAACATTCTCAAAGTGTAGTACAATGGTTTTGCTATGGAATGGTGAAGTTATTTTTTCGTTTTCTGCAAAAAGCAACGTTTTGGACTTACGACATTCTTTCATAATAGCAACGATATATATATATATATATATATATATATATATATATATATATATATATATAAAGTGAGAGAGAGAGAGAAGGCGGGGGTATTGTTTCAGTCGTGTTTGTTTGTTTATTTGTCCGTGGACAAGATATCTCAAGAACCGCTGGATGGATTCGGATGAAACTTTCAGGGATGTTTGGCCTTATGACTGGCACGAAATGATTAGAGTTATCTCTATTTCCAGGTCTTTGTATTTTGAAAGCTTTTCCATTTCTTTTAGAGAAACGTTGTCATCTGCTGGTATTGATACATCAATTAGAAAGCATTTTTTTCCTTCATGATCTTTGACAACTATATCTGGTCTATTTGCCTTAATTTCTCTATCTGTGTGTATTGGCATATCCCAGAGTATGGTTGCTTTCTCGTTTTCTGTGACCTTTTCTGGCGTGTGTTTATACCATCTTTTTTCTGTTGTTATTCCATAGTGTTGGCATAGCTTCCAGTGTATATAGGTCCCAGCTCTGTCATGTCTGTGAATATATTCCTTCTTAGCCAGGACTGGGCAGCCAGAGATAATATGATTTATTGTTTCTTGTCCATCTCCACATATTCTACAGTTACTTGTTATGTTTCTTTTCATTATGTGTTTTTGGTAATTTCTGGTGGGGAGGCTTTGGTCTTGTGCAGCAATTAAAAATCCTTCAGTCTCTGCTTTGAGTCCTGAGCTTCTCAACCATTGCTGGGATTTTTCTCTGTCTATTTCTTTTGCATTTAGTTTAGCCCAGTATTTACCATGTAAGGGCTTTTTTTGCCATCGTTTTATCATGGTCTGTTGTTGTTCTAGTTTTAGTTTGGATTATTATTATTATTATTATTATTATTATTATTAGTATTATTATTATTATTATTATTATTATTATCATTTGAGCAAACAAATTGGACTTCAAGAAAAAAAACAAGCAAGGTAGAAAGTCAAAATCCAAAACGAAATCAAAAATCTGAGTGAGGAATTGTTGTTTGGTGATCAGTTTTTGAAAAGAATAAATGTCAAAACTAGAAAAACAAGAAAACTTAGAAGGAAATACAAAATAACCGAGGAATAAAATCTCTCTTCCATCAAAGAGACATTGAAACAACGCATACAAAGCACAATGTGCTAGAAGATATGAAAAACCAAAAAGGGGTAAATTCTAAGACAGAACAAGGTTTTCCAAAGAGATGTAAAGAAATTTCGCAGAGAAATGGGGAAACAACCAATAGAAATAAAAGATCCACCTAATGTGGAGTGTATGAAGTTGAGAAATTTTGGAAGAACATCTCGTAATTCTAAAACATAATGAGGAAAAAAGTTGAGTTACCATGGGAAATGAAAGGATAAAAGGTGTGAAATAGCAATAATGGGTAGGGGCTGAAATGGAAGAAGTAAGACAGGTCCTTAGCAAAACACAATTGGAACTTGTCACCAAGAAGAGATAAAATCCCAAATTATTGGTTGAATACACTTACAGAAACGCTCATGGTACTTACCAAGGATCCTAAAAACTAAGCTCAACTCTAAAAATCGCAGCGAAGTGATCAATGACTTAGCTGTAGCTGTAGTGCAATATGGTTTCAACAGTTGCATGTATGGGACCTTCAGGGAATAGATACAAAAAACAACACGCAAACCTTTCATTGCCAAAACAAAATACAACTCCAAGGTAAACATCGACCGTTTCTATCCGTCGAGAAAAAAGGTGGAAGAGGTTTCATCCAACTTAAATTATCCTATAAAATATCCACGAGTATCCTCCAAACATACTCAAACCAGATATTGCAGTAAAAAACCACGAATACAAGAATATACACCACTCCATAATGAAAAACGCAGAGAAGAAACGAAGAGAAACTATGAATCAGCAACATTGAAATTTCAAATGAAGCTGACTTACTACCGGCCAAGACAGAATCCATAAAAAATAAAGTAGTCTGACTGACTTAGAAATCTGAAAGACAGATGGCAACAAAACCTCTGTATGGAAAATATCCCTTCGTACCCATGAAGCTCCTGTTGATGAACCACAGATTCCATCAGTGGCCGAGAAGCTCAGGGTGTAATGCTAAAACTGTGAGATTTAGCCTTGCTACCCAATACCAGAGCATATTCACCAGAAACTTGCAAGCAGACATTCTCTAAACTAAAAGAGATACAAAATGTAGGATTTGTGACGAATAAGTCAAGACATATAACCATACAATTTCGGGAGCTCCACCTTGGCTCCAACTGAGTATAATGCTAGGCATGATCAGGTTGGCTAACTGCTTCACTGGACATTATGCAAACATAATGGTCTAGGGCTTACTAAACATTTATATGAGTACCATGCCTTGTCAATGATCGAAGCAAAAGAAGCAATTTTATGGGATTTTACAGACCACACAGACCGCACCATAATTGTCAATTGGTCTGATATTATCATTAAAGATTTTCAAAATAAAACATGTCTAGACATTGACATGGCTATACCATCTGACAAAAATGTATCTGCTTGACAGTCTGACAAATCAATTAAGTACAAAGACCTAGAATTCTAGAATGTGGCACCTGAAGACACGAACCACTGCAGCTGTAATTGGCGTGTTTAGTGTCATAAAGAAAGGCCTAAATGAGTTTCTTAAAAACAACCCTGGTAAAACCGTCATTTATGAAATCCAAAACATCGTACTCAGGAGGAGTGTTCGCATTTTACGTAAAATTTTAATCTGTGTAATATCGAATAATAAATACTAAATTCCCTTTTTTATATATATCTTTTTTACACCTTAATAATAAAATTTTTATATACTGAGTCTAAATTAATTTTATAACATTTTACAGCTATACTGGGAAATATCACCGTTATACGGCAGCTACTACCCTAGGTGCCTACTTGACACCCAGCAGAGAATATTAAATGAAGCGATATCAAAAAATAAGTGATGATGATGACGAGAGCGGCGACGACGATTGTGATGACGATGACGATCACCACCACCATTACGACGATGGTAATGGTGTTATCGTCTTGTTATGGTCGCAATCTTCTATTTACTCAACCTCTGCAGTTTGACAATGTTGAAGCAAAATATTAAGAAAGTGCATTGAAATTCAGAGTAATACACTAATATTGCAATCTATTGAATATATCAATTGAAACCAGATTTTACCTGGAGCCTTACATTATCGGTTCAGATAAACAAAATCTAACAGCGTTAAAAGCAATGTTGTGCATATTGTCAATACTGTATCGCACGCTAAAGAATATTTTTCAAATAAATAATTTATCTTTTAAAAGATACAATAACCAATATCACATACGATAGCACACACATATATCTACATGTGCGTGTATATATACATGAATACATTTATGTAAGAAACAATCTGTCTGTATTTTTACAAATACACACACACACACATACACATATACACACGTACATATATATATATATATATATATATATATATATATATATATATATATATATATATATATATATATATATATGTATGTATGTATGCATACATATATTTACATATATGTATACATACATACTCACACATATATATATGTATGAACACACACACATACATATATTTATATATGTATATATATATATATATATATATATATATATATATATATATATATATATATATATATATACATACATATTCATGTATGTGTGTATCTATGTTAGAATAAACTCGAATTGACATTAGATATAGAAACAAAGCTGCACATCTCAAAATATATATAAAGAAACATAATTTATGGATTTCCAACACATTTCGCCTTCATGTTTCCGGTATCAAACTTAGAAACACCGTCAAACAATATGAATCCTTACCTGTACACATCTGTGTATGTATGTATGCATGTATGTATGTATGTATGTATCTATGTATGTATGTATGTATGTGTGTATGTATGTATGTACGTATGTATGTATGTATGTATGTGTGTATAAACATTTATAAAACAAGATGGAATGAACAGACTTTAATCACAAACACAACAATTGTTTCTGTATCTTGGTCACAGCTGTTAGTTGATGAGTTTCCATATCATACAATTGCTTACCAACAATAACTTGCTTACCAACTACATGGTTCCGGGTTCAGTCCCACTGCGTGACACGTTGGGCAAATGTCTTCTACTATAGCCTCGGGCCAACCAAATCCTTGTGAGTCGATTTGGTAGACGGAAACTGAAAGAAGTCCGTCGTATATATGTATATGTATGTGTGTATATATGTTTGTGTGTGTATATGCTTGACAACCGATTCTGGTGTGTTTACGTCCCCGTAACCTAGCGGTTCGGCACAAGAGAGTGATAGAATAAGTACTAGGCTTACAAAGAATAAGTCCTGGGGTCGATTTGCTCAACTAAAGGCGGTGCTCCAGTATGGCTGCAGTCAAATGACTGAAACAAGTAAAAGGATATATATATATATATATATATATATATATATATATATATATATATATATATATATATATATATATATAATAAATGGAGAAGCGATCACGAGTGACAATTCTGTAGAACATTATAATAATTATAAGTTTAAAGCTTATAAGCCATTACTGTGTATTAATTAGTGAAGATAATCAAATATTTATTTCTTTATTGCCTACAGGCGGCTAAACAAGGACAGACAAAGGGATTAAGTCGATTACATCAACCCCAGTGCGAAACTGGTACTTACTTAATCGGCCCCGAAAGGATGACAGGCTAAGTGGACCTCGGCGGAATTTGAACTCAAAACGTAACGGCAGACGAAATACCGGTAATCATCTCAGATAGATAGATAGATAGATAGATAGATAGATAGATAGATAGATAGATAGATAGATAGATAGACAGATAGATATAATCAAATCGAATATTACAACTTGAACAAACAATCGATCATTAGAAAAAGCCATAACAAAACAACAAGAGGACGTACACGTGGAATGTATAAGTTTGGCGCTCAGGTACGATAGAAAGAAGAGAAGGGTTTTAACGTTTCGAGAATAGCTCTTCGTCAGAAAGGAAAACGAAGAAGTCTAGAGAAGAAAAAACTTCACGAGCATAGTGTATGTGCAGAGTATCGAAACTCCGATATAACTAAAATTTGATACAATATCCTCATATAAGGTAAGGTCAACAAAATAATATTCCATCCAGTGAGATAGCGCACATTATATGATATATGGAAAGCTTTAACTTTACCAAAGAAACGGTCTCAGTATGATACATGATAAGGTCCCCTCCACGAGAAGGACGGACCCTTACAGGAAACCCAGTCGAATATACCCCTTCTCTCTCCTCCTCACTTCTCCCACCTCTGTTTCCCTTCTTCTAAATGTATCTATATTCTTATTTGTCTCTCAGCTTTTTGTCCCCTACTTTCATATCAGGATAGTTTTTTTTCCTACCTAATGCCCTAGAAAAACATATTTCACATGCAACACGCTGTAAAATAGCCAGTAGATTTTTGAGAAGTAAACTAACCAATTAATACTGTAAATGTTCCAACTACAGCACAGAATGGTCTTCAGATAGACGGTGTATACAAATATATGTAGTGAAAATAACCTATTCATATTTAATCAACATTACCCGTCAATATTCCCCAAACATCGCTTATATTATTCACCTTTCTCGTTTCCTCGAGTCTACAGACATTTCCACTCTGATATGTTGATTGAATTCTAAGAAATGAAACGTTCCTCATATTTTAAATATATCGAAGTTTTGATATTCTGTGCATATACTATGTTTGTGTATGTACGTACAGAGAGAGGGGAAGTGAAGGATAGTTTCTCTATGCATATGTATGCATGTGTGTTTGTGCGTGTGTACATATAGGTAGATATATAGATTAATACATGTTGCCTGATAGTGCATTGTGTGCTTATCAGTATGTACTTTATCGTAATATACGAGGTTGTATGTATTCGTACGTAGCAGAATCACTGCATTTGTATACTTTGATCCATCGCCTTCGGTTCCAAGCAACTACAAAGTGACCTTAGAACTACTGATTCATTTATGAATATTGACGCTATGAGCGATTTACTCCAACTTTAAACGTAATAGAATAAACTAATGAATGGTTTATCAGACTTGGACTTGCAAGAAATCTTATAAATACCGATGAAGAAGAACAGAACGGTAGGTGGTTGATTTCGAAACTGATGCTTTCCAGAATCGAAGCCTGTTCCCTTCAGCCTATCACTTATCTCTATATTTGAACTTTTCATTTAGACTCTATTCTTTACTCATACAGTTATGGCTTCGTACCAGTTTTAGTTGCATTCTCTCAAAATTTATTGCAGTTAAGGTCGAAGAACAATTCATTTCGGAAGTGTCCTTTCTGAATAGTATGTGAATTTACGCAGACAATTTAGGCTTTATCATTTTCTAGCTCATATTGCCTTAATATATTATTTACACGTTTCTCTATATTGAATGCAAAGTGAATTTTGGAAACATAGATGTTAGAGAGAAGATAAAATCTAAATGAATACAAGTGGGTATTCGAGTATTGAAGTTTATGTTTCCCTTCTTTCTCATCTAACCAATCTATATACAGGCAAAAGAGGCAATATCATTTAAAGTTTGCAGGCCTACGATGAGTAGAGGCTATTCTAGTAGCAGAAAAATATGCAAGCAGCTAGTCGTTGCTTATCCCCAGGTCAACCTAGACTACGTAAACCTATGATAAAATGTTTAGTGGCATTGCGTCCGTTTTTAAGTTCTGGTTTCAGATTCCGCTCAGGTCAACTTTGCATTTCATCCTCTCAGTGTCGATAAGTACCAGTCAAGGACTGTAGTCGGTTGCCCCCTCCCACCAAATTTCAGCATTGTGCCTTTAGTAGAAACAATAATTACTATTATTATTATTATTATTATTATTATTATTATTATTATTATTATTATTATTATAGAAGCAAAGCTCAGATTTGGTTTTATTCCTGGTAGGATTTATGTGTGTAGCAGGTTGCTACCTGTAACCTTAGGTATCCACACGTTTTCAGCAGCCTTTCAAGTGCTTAGACCCCTCCTGATAATCCTTGCTGTCTCTAAGAAACAAACTTTCTGTAGCAACTCTACCGGGCATTCTATTTCAGTCTCCTTCAGCTATTTCTCTATTATCTTGCCTTACTGTCCCCAACGCACCAATTGTTATAGGCATGACCTTTACTGTCCGCGTTCTCCAAATTCTTCCTATTTAAAATTTTAAAGAATTGTATTTTTTGTTTTTCTTCTTTCTTTACGATCTTGAAATCAAAGGTGCATGATGGGTCGATAAGTAAAAGACTTCGGTTTTCCTTATCTATGATTGTAATATCTAGTCTATTACTTTCTAACTTATCCGTCTGAAGGGGTAAGTCTCACAAGATCTTACATTTCTCCAAACTCCAGTACTCTTTCGACTCGATGATTGTACCATGTGTTTCCAGCTTCAAAACCCCATTTCTAGCACAGTTTCCAGTGTAAATCTTGTACAGCCTAGTCGTACCTCCATTTCTTAAACTTTTCCTGTGCCAGCTTGTGGCATTCTTCCGCAATGTGTGCAATTATCTTGTTCCAAGTTCCACAGGCTCTACATTTTTCTGATACATTCTCTCCATATATATTTTTTTCTCAAGTTGTTTGTTTTTATTGCCTGATCTTGGGCTGCTACAATTAGGTTCTCTGTTTCTTTTTCTAATTGCCCCTTTTTAACCAGGCCCAGGATTGTGTTCCGCATGCGTCTTCAGTGGTTCTCCAAAATTGGCCATGCAGAGGTTTCTCTTCGATCTGTCTGACGTGTTCTCTTTGTATTTAATTCTTGTCCTTTTCTCCTATTACACGCTTCATCACCTGTTCTTTATTGACTGTCTTCAGTAGTTTTCCTCTGCTTCTCTGTAAAAACTCTACCTGACTTTTTTTATTCCCTCTGTACACATTCTTCTACTGCTATTAAGCCTCTTCTAACCTGGTCTCTCCTCAAGTACAGCTGG
This sequence comes from Octopus bimaculoides, assembly GCF_046866305.1. Taxonomy (NCBI): domain Eukaryota; kingdom Metazoa; phylum Mollusca; class Cephalopoda; order Octopoda; family Octopodidae; genus Octopus; species Octopus bimaculoides. The sequence goes on from NC_142929.1 coordinate 7,625,271, forward strand.
TTGATATCAGCTTTCGGATGGTCGGCTCCATACATCATCAACAACTTCCTAGTTCTTCTGTCAAGTTTCTTTATATCGTTTCTGGTCCAATATATAATTCCGAATCCATATCTGATTAAGGGTACAGCTCTTGAATTTATTGCGTCAATAAGATTTTTGGAATTCAGCTTTGACTGCAATAATTTTCTGACTCTCCTTGTCTAATTTCTATTGATAATTTGTTTCATTTCTTTCTTTTTTTTTTTTTTGAGAGGAATTCTCTGGGGTTTGAACAATACACCTCTAGAAACATGGGTGTTTTGTTCAACATCCTTAAACAGCCCTTATTCAGGGACCTTTTGAGTGGGATGGGCTACTCGACCCGAATAAAATTCTAACTGGGCCCCACTTGCAAAGTCATTCAATGTTTATCTTGATAGGAGATCATCATATCATGCGCATATGGTTGTGCTGCATGTCCCTGGTGTGCTCTAATTATAAGACGGGTAATCATGATAGGTATATTGGGCTTCGTATATTTGTACCCCAATGTCCCACGATAAAAACTGGTGGGAACACAAACTTCCAGTGCTTGAAAATAATCACATCGCACTCCTTTGGAACTTTACTATTCAAACTGACAGGAAGATAGATGCAAATAGGCCAGACATTATATCGAAGGATTTTTCAGACATAAATCATGCCTCCACATCGTTATGACAATCCCAATCAGCATGAATGTATCTGTCAAGACCTCCCAAAATCTAAATCTTATAGCACCACAAAATGGCTATCTAATCTTTTTATATTTATCATAAAATAAAATTCGAAAATCCGGGTCTCGTAAAGCGGATTCTAGTAAATTAAAGCATTGCTGTATATATAAATATACTTATATATGTATGTGTACATGTGTTTATGTGTGTGCGTATATATATATATATATATATATATATATATATATATATATATATAGCAATAAGAAAATGGAGCTGTAAGATATTATTCCAATTTCTATTACTATATGTTATATTTTTATAATTACTGATACAAGACATAATATGTCATATGTGTTTGTATATTGTTATAATTGTCCTTTTAGTAAATAAACAAGTAAATTGACATAATATAATGTCTATAAGTTGATGAATATCACCTACTAATCCCCTCCATGTTCTTATTGCTCTATAAATCAATGGTAAAATAACTTTTTACCCTCACCCATTTATTGCACTTGGTAATGTAATTGCCATGCAATGAAAAAACATTACTGTAATAATAATTGAGTATTCTTCCAACATTATATTGGATAGATATTATTCCTTAGTGGGTTGGAATCACAACCCCTTACTTCTTGGATATATATATATATATATATATATATATATATATATATATATATATATATATATTAGTCCGTCCGCCAGCCGGGTAGCATCATTTCAAAGCTACAAAATACTACAAAAAGCGCATTGTGGCCAACAGTGTCTAACAAAGTCCGACGGTGATGTCGATACAGTGGTGTGTGTGTGCGTGCGTGCGTTCATGCATGTATGTATGTATGTATGTATGTATGTATGTATGTATGTATGTATGTATGTATGTATGTATGTATAACAGGATGTATGTATGTATAATGGTAAAGCTTCTCTAATGGTAACGTTTCTTGTTTCTCTGCTATATTATTTTAAATTATTCTTTCATTAGCTCCTCAATAATCTACTTTTGTGAAAATTAAATTTGTCATCATTATAAAATATTCTGCCTATTTTATTGAATTTCAATTCTTGTGAAATTAAACTCCTAATTCTCTTCCTTGCTGTGCGTAAAAGACGAAAATATATATTTGTTCATGCTTAGCTATTTTCCATATTCAGGGCAAACAAAATGTCTGAAACGTTGGAACAATACACGGAATAATTTCCCTCCTCTGAGCCATGAATTTATTCATATAATTATGAAAATGACAAACGATTAGAAATCATAGCATCTTGTATTTTCCAAGATATATTTAATTACAATTTTATTATGAAGTAAACTAAAAATATTTCGTTCAATTCTTCTCTGTTTTATTTCCCCTAAGTGATTCTTCAATTATCTTCGTTCGTGATAACATTCACTTCTAATAGGCTTCCCTGTTTTTGCAGAAATCACGTAGGATCACTTGATAGAAACTTCATAATAAGCATTAAAATCTACTGGAAATTCAACATTTCAATATTTCCTTTGCTTTGCAATGTATTTTGCTGCATTATTCTGTAACGTTAAAAGTGAATATCCATTTCTTACAATTTAGCGGATAATAATTAATTATCTAAAATTAATATTTTATTTAGATTCTAAAATCAGTGATGTTTAAAAAGCATCTTTTACTTTTCACTGGTGCCAGTTACTGGGATGCCACCGTGCCTTCATGTTATATGATTTGATTATATCAGTCTAAGTGTTTTGGGAATGCGTGTGTGTTGGCAATCTCTTGTGATAAATCAAAACAGCATATCAAACATGATAAAAATTATTTGATAACAACATACAGAATTTAATGGTATTGAGAGTTCCATCATTAAATATGATATAGTCAGCTAACATAAATTCTTGATAGTGGACGAATAAATAAAGTTGAATAAAAGTAAACACAAGCTAATAGATGATGCGTAAATTCTGAAGCAATGAAAATTTCCAGATTTTTGCCTTTTAACTAAAATTGGAAGAGCACGCACTGCAGACACCGGACATTGCTATCCACGCAATGCTCAACGTCCTTAAATCAACGCCGCGATGTTTTCAGCCGCACTAAGTCCAGAGTTCTTTTCCTTTGCGGCAGTACGGCATTGTATCGTAGAATAGCTTTCACCTCTGTCTTTTTAAAACCATTCTTCCAAAATCACATAGCATTACACTTCCTTCTATATGTGAGAGTAGTTTTAGTAGAATTCTCAGTTAATCCAATGTGTAGCTTTACTGTACGACTCACGGATTCGACATCTATTCTGTTTATTATTTTTTATGACAGATATTTTCTATCTCAAGAGTGTGGAGGTGCAATGGCTCAGTTGTTAGGGTAGCGGTCGTGGGATCGTGGTTTCGATTCCCAGACCGGGCGTTGTGAGTGTTTATTGAGGGAAAACATTTAAAGCTCCAAGAGTATCTGGCAAGGGGTGGTGGCGAACCCTGCTGTACTCTTTCACCACAACTTTCTTTCACTCTTTGTTTCTATTGTACCTGTATTTTAAAGAGCCAGCCTTGTCACACTCTGTATCAGGTCGAATCTCCACGAGAACTACGTTAAGGGTACACGTGTTTGTGGAGTGCTCAGATACTTTCACGAGCAGGCTCTTCCGTTGATCGGATCAACTGGAACCTTCAAAATCTCAAGAGTACCTACTTGTGTCTCTGCATTTAAATTCTGGTTAGGTAGTGTATATCTGGCATGTTTTATAAATCTGGGGGTTTTATTAAAGACACGCTAATTCTATGATACTAGTATCCTTTCATAAACTATATTACCGAAGTTGGCCGTCACCACTGTTTTTTATATTTGCGTGATGTAAAACGGTGCATACTTATGAATGTCGAAATAGTTCTAACAACATTTGTGAATATATTTAAGTTATGGAAATACTCGTACCAGATAGTTGTTATACTCTTTTTACGTTTGGTATTATCTACTGTAGGGTATTTTACACCTTTCAGATTGATGTGAAAGATATTTTTAGAGAGAGCTGTATTGCTGCATGAAAATATATTGTTAAATTCATCACAGACATAGATTAGACATATATCTGCTAATCTGCTATTGGTGAGGATAATGTCGTATAATCGTGGATAAGTGGTTGTAGTTCTAGTTTATGTGTGTGTGTGTATATATATATATATATATATATATATATATATATATATATATATGTATATATATATATGTATATATATATATATATATATATATATATATATATATATATATATATATATATATATATATATATATATATATATATATATATATATATATACATATATAAATAATATATATATATGCATATATACATACGTCGGCTGTTCTTTTTCTAATCCGTATTTCGAGCAATTCAACGACAACGTATATATATATATATATATATATATATATATATATATATATATATATATATATATATATATACGACGAGCTTCTTTCAGTTTCCGTCTACCAAATCCACTCACAAGGCTTTAGTCGGCCCGAGGCTATAGTAGAAGACACATCCCCAAGGTACCACGCAGTGGGACTGAGCCTGGAACTATGTGGTTGGTAAGCAAGCTACTTACCACACAGCCACTCCTGCTTTATATATATTGTTTCTGTTTCTTGACTGCGATTATGGTAAGACTGCTATTTCCCTGAGATCAAGTTTAATTTTGTCATTAAGAAATTTATTACCTTCAGCTTTGTATTCAACGTAATGAGATTTCTAAGATGCAAATTAGTGTTTCAGTTTTGTTCATGCCCTATCCCTTCATGTTAAGGATTATGGTAAGTTCGTCATCTCTGTAATTGTATGATCAGAATTTTGTGTTATTTTTCAGTGTGCGTAAGATGTATAATTTGACCAAATCTCTGAACAGCGTAACTATCCATGGATATCATGAAAAGTTTTTGTTTTTGTTTTTTGGTGGGGAGTCCTAACCCAGGGAGTATTTTTTACAAAATCACATGACTGCCTTACGCCCGTTATATTACTGGTAAGGGTACTGATTATGGTGATGTGTATATTTGTTTCAGAACACAGTTTGACTGTCGTTATGACAGTCAATACAACACAGTTGTCATCAGGCCTGTATTAATACAGGGTATCGAGATTGTTCGTATTTAGGTGCAGGCTTGGCTGTGTGGTACGAAGTTTGCTTCCTATCCAGATGCTTCCGGGTTCAGTCCCACTGCGTGACACCTTTAGCAGCTGTCTCCTATCATAGCCCTAGCCGATCAAAGCCTTAAGAATGAATTTGGTAGACAGGCGGGAATTGAAAAGAGCCCGTCGTATATATATATATATATATATATATATATATATATATATATATATATATATATATATATATATATATATATTATATTATATATATATATATATATATATATATATATATATATATGCACGCCAGTTCAAGTTGATTCGCTTTCAGTCGAAAGACACCTGATGTTGTTTTCTTGTTGTTTGTATTCGTAATTGTTTACCATGTTCTCCACTTTTCTTCTTTTTCTGTACCATGTTCTCCGTTTTCTGTCTTTATTGCTGTACACATTCGCTAGCTTTCTTACAAAGGGGTCTAATGCCCTTAGTTTAGACTTTTGGGGGGGAGGCAACCAGATCGAACCATCTCAAGTGTAACTGCCTGAAACTGTCGTGACTTCTGGGACTTGACTGAGGAAAGAAGGCCAAGAATAACCCGTCTTTTTTTTTATTGCCTGTCCTTCTAACTGTTGTTTCTCTTGTCCGCCTTGTATCGTCTATCTGTCCGAATGTTTTATTGTACTCTATTGTGTTTTTGTTCCATTCATATATATATATATATATATATATATATATATATATATATATATATATATATATATATATATATATAATAATAATAATAATAATAATACAAAGAATATATATGCATGTATACACACATATATGTACATACGTACATCTACATGTGTATATAGATGCATATCAGGGTACAGGACGTTAGAACAATGAACTATAGACAACGGAACGAACACATAGGAAAACAGAAAGCCATTTGGAATTATTCCTTCATCAGCTGCCTCTATTCTAACTTGACGTTTCGAAGATAAGGCAGAACGTACTCTAGAATAGTCTCTTCCTGAGTAGTGGATCAACCCACTAAACAGAGGATTCCAAGGTGGCAAACACAAACCAAGACAGGAAAAATTGGACAGTGAAAACAACATTAAAAAGCCGTACAGCCAAACGCGAATCTGATGTAGAACGCTAGTAGTTCGTCTTGCCTTCACAGCGGCTGGAGTGAAAAGAAAGTTGACCACAGGTCACACGAGAGCAGAGAGGATGGTAGAGGGAGAAAGTGGAACAAGGAGGAAGAGACAGAAGTGTATAGCAGTGAAGTAGAAGCCAGGACAACAGAAGGGAGCAGAGCGAGAGGGGGAGACGGGTAAGAAGAAAGATAGATAGGTAGATAGATAGAGGGATAGATAGAAAGATAGAGAAAGATAGAGAAAGAGAGAGGATGGTAGAGGGGGGAAGTGGAACAAGGAGGAAGAGACATGAATGTTGAAAAATGAGAATGGACGCTCAACACCACATTGATGAATAAAATTTCTTTATTTGTGTATTAAGGTTACCGTTGGTTTCATGTTAGGAAATATATATATATACGTATGTGTGTGTGTGTGTGTGTGTGAGAGAGAGAGAGAGAGAGAGAGAGAGTATAAAATTTCTACTAGCTTGTTCTGATTATAATATATAAGCAATTTTACTTTAAATCGTTTCATTGCTTCCAAGGGTGTGTTTTTATGTAATTATCACTGACAATTATAAAATCCATATTCAAAAGTGTGTACGAGTATTACTTTATCATGTTTAAGATTTTACTTATATATATATGATATGCGGGTGTGTATTGCATGCATATACACACACCACACGCACACACACACATAAATACATATACATATATATATATATATATATATATATATATATATATATATATATATATATATATATATATATATATATATATATATATATATACATATGCAAACACAAACATGTATGAGTAGAAGTGTGTGTGTATTCCATACATGCATACATTCATATAGATACTTGATTTCTCAGTTGTGTTTGTTTATTTTAGATTTCGTTTAGGTTTTTATCGTCCTTCTTTATTTATTTATTAGTAAATATTGCTATCTTTTCATCCATTCATTTATTCGCTGGTTCTTCGTTATTCGGCAGTACAGTTAATTGGAGTCTTAGCGTCGTCTATCCTATAAATCTGCAATTAAGATTAAGTACATCATCAATGAAATTTAATTGTTTTTCTTCTTCAGTTTCTTTTTTTCCTCTTTCTCTTTCTCTCTATTTATAGTGTTATCTGATATTTTAAATTCATTTATTGATATATTATTTACTTGTATATTTATTTTTTCATCGATATTGCACTCACCTGTACTTTCCCGAAGTTATAAGCTTCTTAGCAATTTATTTCTCAAGTGATAGAAACCAATAAGATTACGTTTGCTTAAATTCTAAATGTTCTCATCTAATAGTTGCCATCAACATAACCACCATCAAAGCTACTATCATCATCATCAACAGCAGCAGCAGCAGCTGCACCTCAGTCATCACTCTTCTACTAACAACGACAGCAACTGTAACAACAGCAAAAATGGAATCCAAGCCAACAAGCGAATTCTATTGCTTTTTCCCTCGCCGGCTGGTTTGTAAGGTTGTTAGAAATAGTGACCAAATTTCCCTTAGATTATACCGTACCGCCTCGGGATACGGTATTATTTAAGGGATTAACTTAAACTTATCTAGGGATTAACTAGAAGGTGCATGGCATGCTTTTCAGCATTGTCTCTGTTCAGTCAATGGGTCTGGGCTAAACGGCAATAACAATAACAGAAAGACCAGTACTATCCTCCTCATCATCAGGTACCAACAATCTTCATTCACAAACATATACATCATCTCTATTATTATCCTCTCCAACAACACCGCATTCGACATCACCATTAGTGAGTAGGATCATGACCAACAGCTACCTCACCATCCCAAAAGTCACCACCAACAACTCTATTTCAGTTACCATCACTCCCTGCTTAACCATCAATCATCTCAACCTTATTAATATCATCGATATTACTAAACCATCAGGCGGCGAGCTGGAAGAATCGTTAGCACGCTGGGCGAAATGCTTAGCGGAATTTCGTCAGTCTTTATGTTCTGAGTTCAAATTCCGCCGAGGTAGACTTTGCCTTTCATCCCTTCGATAAAGAGGTCGATAAATTAAGTACCAGTTGCGTACTAGGGTTGCTCTAATCAACCGGATCCCTCCCCTAAAATTTCGGGCCTTGTGCCTAGAGTAGAAACATATTTACCAAGCCAACACCACCATCATTGCCATTGAAATACTTATTGTCTGTAACACCCTGTACACCTACCCAGCAAGGGTGACTCGATAGACAAAAATCAATTGTCTGAAAGAGCAAAAGAATTTCTTTCGAATTATATCTTAATGACTTCGAAAGTGAATAACAAATCGGTATGCAACGCTCAACAGGAAAGCGAGATTGCCATAGTTAGAATACCTTTAACAACAACCATCCCAAACCTCGTGACTAACACCATTTCAATTACCATCACCCTCTACTTAATCATCAATCATGTCGACGTTATTATGAATATTATCAGGCCATCACCACCATCATTCTTTTCTACACCAGGCACAAAGCCCGACATTTTGGTGGGAGGGGGCCAGTCGATTAGATGGACTCTAGTACGAAGCTGATACTTAATTTATCGACCCCGAAAGGACGAAAGGCAAGGTCGACTTCTGCGGATTTTTTAACTCAGAACGTAAAAACAGAAGCTTACTTACCAACCACATGGTTCCGGGTTCAGTCCCACTGCGTGGCACCTTGGGCTAGTGTCTTCTACTATAGCCTCGGGTCGGCCAAAGCCTTGTGAGTAAATTTGGTAGACGGAAACTGAAAGAAGCCCGTCGTATATATATAGATAGATGTGTGTGTGTGCGTGCGTGTGTTTATCCCCCACCATCGCTTGACAACCGATCTTGGTGTGTTTACGTCCCCCGAAACTTAGCGGTTCGGGAAAAGAGACCGATAGAATAAGTTCTAGGTTTACAAAGAATAGGTCCGCGGTGCTCCAGCGTGGCAGCAGTCAAATGACTGAAACAAATAAAAGGATAAAAGAGTAAAAGAAACAAGAAAATTGCAAAATTTGATGGCATCTTAACCGCCTAAAACTAAATATAACAAAGGGTAATTTGATGACTTCCATAAGTTGTGTTTGTTACAGATAGTGAAATAATAAGTTTTAAGGTCTAAAATGAAAGGAGTGGTGGGGGGCGATAACTGGTGTCTTAATTGATTAATTGATTAATAAGTCAATTAATTAGCTGATTCATTGGTTGTGCATACATGACATTGTATGATATAGAAACAGTTTCTCAATCCGTTCGAAACGTTCGTAAGTGAATAAAGTTAAGTAACGATATAATTCTTCATTCTTTGATTGCTATGTATCTATGTATGTGTGTATTATGTACGTATGTACGTATGTATGTATGTATGACTGTATATACATATGTATGTATGAATGTATGTATGTATGTATATATGTATGTATGTATGTACGTGTGTATATATATATATATATATATATGTTTGTACGTATATATGTATATTCGCGTAATATGGTAATTCACTTTACCACTAATACCAGTTCTTAGATTTAGGCTTCATTCAAACAAGAAAAGAGTCAAGAATGGTTTAGTATGCGTCTCGAGGAAAGTGAATGAAAGATGAAAGACATGAAAATTTTATATACACACATAACCACAAACCACACAGACCCACATACACATAAACACATACACACACAATTACGTTGTGGATGAATCATTTTAAGCGTTTCAAAACACACAAAACAGTTTAGCTATTTAAAAACACACTTTCTTCTGTGTTCTTAAATGGTTAAAATAATTCTTCCACGATATAATGTTTCAGTTTCGACACACAGTCTCAGATCAAGTAACTTGCTAAACAAGTAAAATTGAAGTGTATGTGTGTGCTATATTTATGTGTGTATATATATATATATATACATACGTAATGTGTGTACATACATACATACATACATACATACATACATACATACATACATACGTGCGTACATACGTACGTACATACGTACGTACGTGCATACACACTGGAAACCTCTTGGAGATTAATTTTATTTTATTTCCCCACCTTTCCAGATTGTATATAATCAATAAAACGAAATTACGTGCCAATTTATTCCTTAGAGATTGTGTCCTTTCTGTACATTTTTATCGACACAACTATCCTTCTTTTTAGATCAAACTGGCTTAATTGACTGTAAGTATAAATTACTTTTCTGTTTTATCTCATTACATTGCTCTATCTGTCATGCATATGAATAGTTTTCATTGCACTTTTTCATTTATTCTTATTTATTTTCACATCGTGGAAGCTGTTTTGATTTCGACAGGAATTTGTGTACTAAATTTGTATTTCTCTTTCAGAGATTTCCCTTAGGTATTTACAAGCGATCTGTTTCATTTTGCGACATATTAGCAGCATCGAGATTCCATTTAAAATCATTGCATCAATTAACAATTCCTCTGTCTCTGATATTTAGATAAATGTTGATAAATAATCATATTAGTTTTTCTGAAGTATTTAATGTTTCACTATAGTTAATTAGATATAAGAACTGTTTAGACACAAGTATTTCGTTTAGGTAACTAACTTGTTTAAAAGGACTATCAGAACGACAATTACTATGGTGTTGTGAGTTGTTATTATTGGCAATAGTGTTAATACGTGGTGATGCTGGTGGTGGTGCTTAGAGTCGGTGCATTCGGCCTTGATTAAGCACATCTATGATCATATGAGTCCTTGACATCTTTCGGTCAGATATTTCATAGAGACTACATCTTCCCTTGTGTAACATTTTTCGAAAAATAGGATTGTTACAAATAACATATTTGCTTGATCTACGTGAAGTAGCTGACAAATCTCCCTCAAATAGCAACTTACTGTTTTAAAAAGAGAAAGACGCATCTAACAATGTTATAATGATTAAACAAAAGGACGGAGTCTTCAATACCAGAACGTCTTTTATCCAAAACATATATGCAAAGAATGTTGATATGTCGTTCATATTTGTCAATGACGGTATCATGTCACTAGCATTAATATACTAATTTCGTCATCGCATTTTTACCATCTTTTTCTTCGATGCCATCCTCATCACAGGGACAGAATCCAGATCATTTCATTATTCTCGCTGCTGACCTTCGATTAAACAATAAAAACACCAGCTATTACAATATAATTTTATCGATTAATTTATCATATTGCTTTTGCGTTAATCTTCCTTAAGTGAGAGATTAATTATCTTTATTTCGCTAAGGTCTGATTTAAATTCCTTCCTAAAGAAAAATTCAATAAAATAGTTACCTGACAAACAATTGGTGTTGAAATAATAATGTAAAGCCTTAAAACCTGTGTCCCACTATGATACAATTCAATAAGATTGATCAGTGCAAAAAGATATTGAAGCCAATTCTTCAGCATAGCCTTCATCGTGGTCAGTAAAACACACTAAATAATTAGCATTACATTGTGCTTGACCTACGAAACATATCCCTAGGTGTCACCGTACCGCGAAAAACCAGATTCGTTTCACACCACATTCTATTTTGAGTTTATTTTATTCTTAAATTCATCTATGGTTATGACCCAGTATATTTTCGATGTTAGGTGTTCTTTTTACATATTTTCCAGTAATGATAGCAACAAAATGTCATTTGTCCTTATGGTCCTTGAAAATAAATATCCACTTGGGTTTATTGTTTCTGGTTCTTATGTTTTACCCCCACAACACATCCATCTCTATCAATCTCGATATGTTTTAAATTAGATTCTTCCGAAGTTTGCAGAATCTACACTTGATGTCAGTTGTTAGTTTCTGCTGTGTACAAAAGGAAATTAATCAGGATTTCTTGTTTCTTAGTGAGATATTGTATACTTGTTTTATAATGGCAAGATTGACTTGACCTTTTCCTTTCTGCCTAGTTGGCAAAATAAACAGGTGTGTGTTGATGAAGAATCTATAACAATTTACGTAATTTCGAGTAAGTCTATATTGGATAACATGCATTCTCATCATTAGTTCTTCTGCTGTTAGTGATACCGTTTAGTTTGTTACACTTCAACCAAAGTATGTTTAGCTTCACTAACCCTGGGTCTGAACTCACGCCTACAGCCTAACTTTTCACACCATTATCCTTTCACACTTAATGTTTATATTCGCAATCTTATTGGCCAGCACGACAACCATGTAGTGGAAATTAGGGAATTTAAACCTAACTTTACTTACGTGGTTTTTATATTCTTTCTTCATTAAAGGCTCTCACAGTCTTCCTTTCTAAGCTTGACCTACGGAAGTTATGGAAGCCCAGCATATGCAAAGATTCTTTCGGTCATCTTATCTTCAGTTTCTTTATTGCCCACAAGGGGCTAAACATAGAGGGGACAAACAAAGGGGTTAAGTCGATTACATCGACTCCAGTGCGTAACTGGTTCTTAATTTATCTACCCCGAAAGGATGAAAGGCAAAGTCGACCTCGGTCATCTTATCTTCTTATGTCGCTTCCTGTCTATTATTTGACTGAGTTCCATAAGGGTTGTTGAGCTCACTTTGCCTTCCATATGTGACCATCCATACCTGATTCCTTTTCTCTCTCCCTACGGATTACAGTTATACAAAGTTCTGTTCTTACATTCAGAGAGCAGCTACTTTCACCTTTATATTCACTATCACGACTGCATGGGACGGAATACTTCTTATAGTCTTTATTTAGGAAAGATGTCTCACTCAGAAGATATCTCTTCTGAATACACGTCTGATGTTGCATGGGCGGAAGATTTGAATTTTTCCGACATGCAGTGTGTATATACACATACATCATACAAAATTTCTAATGTCTATGCATCACAAACACACACATACACTATTAATATATGTGGTTGAAATTTATTTTCTAATGTTATTACTTGTGGAAAGAATAAAGAGTAGCTTCCAGCTATACACCTGTTATCAGGCTGAGTAAAAAGTAAGCAACTACTTTGCGTCCTTTTTTGAAGTTGAATAGCAAAAATGCTCAATATCGCGCTTTCACAGTTCCATTTCAGATGATTGTAACAATGGTGAAAAAAAATATTAATGTTAATTTATTGATGTATTCGGGCAAGTCTATGTCTGTGTTATCAAACAACTGCAAAAATATGTTTTAAAGAATTCAAAACTCTGCAAAAATCCGGTACAAATTCTTCATGATTCAAAACGTTGCTAACTTTTTACTCAACCTATCTCACAGATATTTCTAGAAACATTCAGATATACAATAACTCATTTGAATTCGTTTTTTGTTTATCGTCTCAAAACGAAAGAACTTTGGTCGGGGCGTGGATGTGCAGACAGGTCATACGTTCAAAGCGAGGCTTCTCAAAATTATACGCATCAGACACATTTACAGTCTCATATAACTGAAGCCAAATACACACACACACACACACACACACACACACACATACGTGTGAGGGGTGGGGGTCTGTGCACTATAAAACAAAGGAAACTAGGGATTAGGGTCTGACAACAACCTTCTTCACATGTGTAGCTTTGATGTCTTGATTTTACCAACATCCTACATAAGTAAAGAACAAAGACAGGAAATAATGAACAAACAAAAGTGTACTCAGACAAAAGCAGACAACAAAATTCCCTAGGAACACAGAGAACCGAAAATGCTACAAATCGAAGAAAAACAAGGATAACGACAACAGCAAAAATAATAAATACTAAATCACAGAAAAAATGCTACGAAAGAACAGTAAATGAATTAATCTCTCTTCCAACTCTTTCTCCCTCTGTCTCGCTCTCTCTCTCTCTCTCTCTCTCTCTCTCTCTCTCTCTCTCTCTCACTATATGTATGTATACACACAAACGCACACACATATATGTATATTTATATGTATGTTTATTTCCTCGTGTTCCTTTCTGTTGAAGAGCGTTGGCTCGAAACGTAAAAGACTTTCTCACTTTGCCGAGCGTCAAACTAATACACCTATTTGTTGTTTATACACCTGTCTTCGTCCTTTCTTTTTTTGTAAATTTCAACTATATATATATATATATATATATATATATATATATATATATATATATATATATATATATATATATATATACATATATATATATATATATATATATATATATATATATATATATATATATATATATATATATATATATATATATATATATATATATATATACACGCACTCACATATACATCAATAATGTCGTCTTCGTCTCCGTTATTATTATTATAGTAGTAGTAGTAGTAGTAGTAGTAGTAGTAGTAGTAGTAGTAGTAGTAGTAGTAGTAGTAGTAGTAGTAGAGCGGAGAGCTGGCAGAATCGTTAGCACGCCGAACAAAATATTTTGCCGTATTTCGCCCGTCGCTACGTTCTGTGTTCAAATTCTGCCGGGGTCGACGTTGCCTTTCGTCCTTTTAGGGTCGATAAAATAAGTACCAGTTGAACACTGGGGTCCATGTAATCGACTCACCCCTCCCCAAAAACTGCTTCAAAATTTGAAGCCATTGTTATTAGTAGTAGTAGCAGTAGTGGTGGAGCGGCTGTGTTTGGACATTGTATTTCTCTTCGTATTTTGTACTTTGGTTGAAACACATGCACAAAAGCTCATTCATGCACACAAGCACACGCATAAATATACACACTTATATATTGGTTTCAAATATTGTCACAACGCCAGGAAATTGGTGGGAGGGGTCCAAATCGATTACATCGGTATTTATTTTATCGATCTCGAAAAGATTAAATGCAAAATCGAATTCAGCCGAATTTGAACCCAAAACGTCAAGACGGATGAAACTCCGATAAGCATTTGCCTGGTGTGCTAACGATTCTGCCAACTGGGCGCCTTTTTTATATTTAAACTCAAATGTTTTGCAAATCCGGAATTTACCCGTGATTTACGCTAACTTTAAGAATTTCTTCATTATTGTTTTGGTTTTATTTTTTTCACTGAGATCAAGTCTATGAGATAATTCAATGAATAGTCTTTTTTTTTCTCTCTAAGTCAATTTTCCTTAATTTTTTACATCTTTTTAGATTACTTTTGTTTTAATTTTATGCTTCAAACTTAAAAATTCATTAAGTTTCAAACTTAATGCACACATAATGTTGATAGGGCAGTTACTGCAGTATATGTGCTGGGATAACATTTCTTACGGATTTACTGTTAGAAATACAATAAATATCAGAGGGAGATGAAATTTTATTCCAGCAGCAGCCAATGCGAGAGCGCCACCTACATTTCGTGGTTTTGGAGCCTTTTCAATACAGTATTTTTCCTGAGATAATATCTCTTATGGACTTGTACTGAAACCTCTATAAATATCAGAAAGAGACAGGCCAAAAATGGTCGATATGCAACGGGCACTTTCGCTGACTGCTACTTTTTCCTCCTCCATAATGAACCCCGGTCCTTCTAGGGTAAAGGAATGTTTTCCTGTTTTCAAGAAAGACCCTAGAGAAATAACGATGAGTTCACGAAAGTAGTTGTGTGGATACTAAAAGCGGAGGCTCAAGAAAAGCGACCAGGCGCTACTTCTAATGGAAAGCTATCAACCTATTTTATAAGACAGAGAAATCACAAGAAATTTTGCTGAATTGAAATATTGATTTAAAATATGTGAAACTTATAAGGACAAAAGCTGATTATTCAATGATGAAATGATATACATATACATATACAAGTATTAATTGTCGAACAAAGATTACAGTTCTTTAGTATCATTATGAAGACAGGTATAATGTCATGAAGCATTTTGTTCCTTAATAATGAAAAGCGAGAGGACGGCAATGTCTGATGTCCCTACATAGGGGGATGGAGGCAAGCAGGTTGGCATCTTTGAATCAGCTCTGGACATGTAGCAGGAATAAGTAGAACTGAAGATCACATACCCATGAAATCGACACAAGTTCAACACGACATGAAGATACATAAAAACATCAAGTTACTTGAAAACATAGAATTTTCAAAGCTCAGCAATCACTGAGAACTGAGAATACAGTGATAACAATAAGCGAACGTGGAATATGAATACTACAAACTTAATATTAATTCATCTGCTATAAATGGATTGACAGAATTGCAGAGTGACAGATAAAGGCAAAGCAGTTTCTCGACTTAAAAATGCGTTCACCAAAATCGGCGGTAAGTACTTTCGATTCTTCAATAAAAGAACGACTTCTACGTGGTTACATGACATGCATAAAATAGCAACCATATATCCTTCATGTGACCACACTGTCTTAAATGTGCAAAGAAATACATTACATTATGCAATTCTATATGCCACTAAGAGATCCAATGGCCACGTGCAAAATACTACAGCTCTGCACAACAACA
>NC_142929.1:8008715-8013715 GCF_046866305.1 Octopus bimaculoides
AATGTATGTTGGGGCTCTTGAATGAATTTTAATTTTCAAATAGCACCACAAATTTGCAATGGGGTTCAAGTCAGGTGGCTGGCGTGGCCATTCTAATAATTTCATATTGTGATTGACAGTCCATTTTTTGGTAGACTTTGCTGTGTGCTCAAGGTCATTATCCTATTGTAAAACCCACCCTTCACAAAGCTGGAGCTTTTCTACAGAGTCCCATAAATTATTGTTCAAAATATTTTGGTACATATCTGCATTCATTCTACCATCTATCACATGTAAATTGCCAGAGCCATTTGCAGAGAAACACCGCCACACCATGATGTTGCCACCTCCAAACTTTATGGTAGGAATTGTGTTTTTCGGTGAATAGGCGGTACCATCTTTCCTCCAAACATGGCTATGCAAATTTCGTCCAAACAATTCAATTTTCCCAGAATGTATCAGATTTATCTTCATGTTCATAAACAAATTTTAAATGGGCATCTCTATGCCTTTTAGTCAACAGTGGAGTTTTTCTAGGAGAGCATGACTTCAGTTCATTCCTATGAAGTTCATTGCTGATTGTTCGTAGTGTAACACTAGTCCCTGAAGCTAACAAATCTTCTTGAAAGTCTTTTCCAGTGATCATTGCAAGATTTTTTGATTCTTTGCTTCATTTTTTTTAAAGATCTAGGGGAAATCTTGCATGGTGCACTGGATCTTATTCTGTTTTCAACAGTTCCCGATTTTTTATAAATTTGAATAAATGAAGATATGGTAGAAAATGGAATACAAAGGGTCTCTGACATTTTCCTGTAACTTTTACCTGCTTTCCACTATTCAATAATTAAGTTTTTCACTGAATTTGTGAGTTCTTTACTTTTCGCCATTATTGTGACACTACTTTATGTTGTCTCAGTGCTGAATGATGAAGCTAGCGTTTTGACACTTAAAAATGACTACTGATAAGATTATTGGAACAAACGAGAAAATTCTAGTAGAAAAAATTAATTTAACAGTATTTTGTGGCATAGAAAATCATAAATTTATTCTGTCCGAATACTTTTTTCACCCCTAAATATTTATGATTGTATATAAATTCATTAGTTACTATAATTTATTAGTTTCTTTTGTATAGTCTTAGTTTATGCATGTGTTTGCAAATATAGTATTGGTATATCCCATTTATGTTAATTAGAAATTAAATAAACTGAGATATTATACCTGGTTAAGGGGTAGAAATTCCATGTTAAAGTGATGTATTTTGAGTTGATATAAAGAATAATAATAAATGGAACAAAACGCATATAATCAATAAGTTCCTTTAATTCCTACACATGTTTCAAAAATTATATGCATTCTACTCCAAAGGAATAAGAGATGCTGGTTTATACATATAATTTTATCATCAGGGAACTATTTTACAAATGCAAGACTTGTGCTGAATGCTAAGATTACGAAGTTAAATGACCGTTAGAAACAAGAACGTTAGTTTACAGGGAGCTGTTTTGGGAGAGAGGCTATGGACGCTATACTAAGAGTTTAAATTAAGAGAAGACATAATGAACCGCAGAAAATTCTTAAAATTAATAATAGTGGTAATAAAAAAAAAAATTTGTAAGTGGAAGGAGAAAAGGAAAGAATCAAATGGATTTGTGAATTGAGTAAATTTTCATATTAGACTAATTACGTAAATAAACGTTTAGAAGGAAGGAAATTAAAGATGGATAGTAAATATGGGTAAACATTAATGTTGTATCATATCAAGTTACGGTAATTAACCTAAATAAATGGCAATAGAAGTGTACAAAACTATAAAATAATGAAATAATAAAAGAATACGTAACGTAGGTAAAAGTATATGCAAAAATACCTATTTGATGTAATATTGTAAATCATGATAAACTAACGTATTATATCCCACCAGAGAAAAATGTGCTTCTTATATATTACTGTATAGCATAAATGTATATTAATGAAAAACGGGAGTGAATATTGGACATAATATAGAAGAAAGTACAATTAGAAAGATATCTTAGAATATTCTAATGGATAAGGAAAGAAGTGAAATAAATCTTGATTTGATAAAGATGAACGAAGGGGAATAAGCATGAAATTTATTTTGCAAAATTACTTACGCTAGCAAGAACTTTAGTATATACA
The DNA here is from genome assembly GCF_046866305.1 of Octopus bimaculoides. Classification (NCBI taxonomy): domain Eukaryota; kingdom Metazoa; phylum Mollusca; class Cephalopoda; order Octopoda; family Octopodidae; genus Octopus; species Octopus bimaculoides. Next base: position 8,010,855 of record NC_142929.1, read on the forward strand.
TAACAATATGTGTGAACTATATAAATATGACTATATCTGGAATAAAAAAAGCCGTGCTAACTTGAGGAGTAAGAGAGTAGAGATTAACTTACAATGGGGGATAACCACTGATATTTTATCATATTAAGATACAGTAACTAATCCAAATAAATGGCAATACTTGATGCAATATCGTAAATTAATAAAAGAATACGTATGCAATGAATACATATTTAAAGTTATATTGGGATACTTGTCTAACTAAAACATTATATCCTGTCAGGAAAAGCATGCTACTTTGCATATTACTTTGTAGCACAGAGGTATATTAAAAGTAGAGTTAAAAGTAGGATGGAATATTGAGATAAGGTACAAGTATTGATATATCTTCAAAAAAATATACTTATACATAAAGAAATAAATGAATTAAACGTGGATTTAGGAGGATTTGAAGGAGATGAACAAAGGGTAGTTAGCATGAAATTTACTTTATAGACTTACTTATGATAACAAAATCGATAGTATATCTGTAAATATACTTAAAACTCCATGAATATAACTCTACGGGGGTTGAACTAACTGTACTAACTTGAGAAAGAGAGAGAGAAGGTAGGAACAGCTGGCGTTGGAGTTAGATATAATTGTTATTTTAGATAATATTATAATGTTATTATTCTTATTATTGATATTATTATTATTATTATAAATTATTATTATAAATATAAAAAAATAAATTTATTATTATTACTATTATTGTTATTATTATTAATGTTAATATTAAGGAGATGGATATGTCATAGTAATATTTTGATTACTATAAAAAAAGTAAATTAATAATCATCATCATCATCATCATCGTTTAATGTCCGCTTTCCATGCTAGCATGGGTTGGATGATTTGACTGCGGACTGGTGAACCAGATGGCTACACCAGGCTCCAATCTGATCTGGCAGAATTTCTACAGCTGGATGCTCTTCCTAACGCCAACCACTCTGAGAGTGTAGTGGGTGCTTTTACGTACCACTGGCACAAGGGCCAGTCAGGTGGTACTGGCAACAGCCACGCTCAAAATGGTGTTTTTATGTGCCATATACATACATATATATACATAGATATATACATATACATATACATATATATACATATACATATGTATACATATATATATATATATATATATATATATATATATACACACACATATATACATATATACATAAATATACATATACACACACACACATATATATATATGTATATATATATATCTGTTAAAGTCTGTCGTACCGGCCATGATGAAATACCACAAGGTATAGAAAATACGTATTCGCCTTTATATATTTAATCCTTTATATTGAACACTCAATATTTCATCTATTCAATAAGACATATTCCATATATTCAATAAGACATTCAATACTTTATTTCATTGTACCATCCATTTTTATTTTATATTATATATTGTATATTCCATATTCTATATCCCACATTGGTTTTGCAGGAATATAAATAAAACATAAAAAACAGACAGTGCTGGAACTCTTTTAAACAAAATAATATATATATATATATATATATATATATATATATATAGATACATACATATGTAGTAACGCCTGCGCACGCGTAGTCTTACGCATGCGTAGAATTAAACAAGCAAGCGTCTCCCGCTCAGTTCATTCTCTTTCTCGCTGGCCAGCGATTGAGCATGGACGTTTGTTTAAAGCTGTCTCTACATCTTTCGGTCTTATACTCGACAGCTCGTTATTCTCACCTCTAAAGATGTATAACTAAAAAATTTGTATGTTTATCACCTAAATAAATGTTGTTTGAGTTGTTTAGTCTGGAGTTCAGCGTTCTGTCTATTTCTTTAATTTTATAGTAGAAAGTCAGGTATACAATCTAAAGATGTATAACCCACTTTCTACTAAACATATATACATATATATATATATGCATATATATACACATATATGTATATATAGATACATATAGATAGATAGATAGATACATATATATATATATATATATATATATATATATATATCATCATCATCATCATCGTTTAACGTCCGCTTTCCATGCTAGCATGGGTTGGACGACTTGACTGAGGACTGGTGAAACCGGATGGCAACACCAGGCTCCAATCTAAATTTGGCAGAGTTTCTTCAGCTGGATGCCCTTCTTAATGCCAACCACTCAGAGAGTGTAGTAGGTGCTTTTACGTGTCACCTGCACGAAGGCCAGTCAGGCGATACTGGCAACGGCCACGCTCGAAATGGTGTCTTTTATGTGCCACCCGCACAAGCCAGTCCAGGGGCACTGGCAACGATCTCGCTCGAAAATCCTACGGAAGCCAGTCAGGCAGTACTGGCAACGGCAACGCTCAAAATGGTGCATCTTATGTGCCACCCGCACAAGAGCCAGTCCATGGGCACTGGCAACGATCTTACTTGGCTTGCTGGGTCTTCTCACGCACAGCACATTTCCAAAGGTCTCGGTCAGTAGTCATCGCCTCGGTGAGGCCCAATGTATGAAGGTCTTGCCTCACCACCTCAGCCCAGGTCTTCCTGGGCCTACCTCTTCCACAGGTTCCCTCAACTGTTAGGGTGTGGCACTTTTTCACGCAACTATCCTCATATTACAATTAAAAGGGTAAAGGTTTATCAATTTATTAATTTATTTATAAATCAACAATTAATAATTTTTACCAAGCCCTTCGGTATGTAAACACCATTATCGGAGGAGAACTTATTTAAAAGTTCTTATACATTTATAAACATAATTAAGGGATCAGAAGCAAATGTTTGCTGATCCCTTAATTATGTTTATATATATATATATATATATATACATCATCATCATCATCATCATCGTTTAAC
>NC_142929.1:8018715-8078715 GCF_046866305.1 Octopus bimaculoides
ACGCATGTCCTCAGCAGTCACAGCCCATGTTTCACTGGCATAAAGCATGGCTGTTCGTACACATGCGTCATACATTCTGCCTTTTACTCTGAGTGAGAGGCCCCTTGTCACCAGCAGAGGTAAGAGCTCTCTGAACATTGCCCAGGCTATTCTTATTCTAGCATCTACACTTTCAGCGCACCCTCCCCTGCTACTAACTTGGTCACCTAGATAGCGGAAGCTATCAACTACATCTAGTTTTTCTCCCTGGAATGTGGCAGAAGTTGTTTTCTGTACATTTACAGTGTTTATAGCTCCTGACCATCTGCTACATACAAAAACTAACTTCCTAGTTAACCTTCCTTTGATATTGCTGCACCTGTGTCCATAGCTTGCACTGGGTGCATCTTATAGAGTTTCTGCCTACGCCTTTGCTACAGATCGAGCAGGGCCATCTACCTGAAGGGGTTTGTGTGTTGTCTACCTTCCTACTTATTAAGACTTTGGTTTTAGCTAGGTTGACTCTAAGGCCCTTTGATTCTAGTCCTTGTTTCCACACCTGAAACTTCTCCTCTAGTTCTGATAGTGACTCAGCAATTAGTGCAAGGTCATCAGCATAGAGGAGCTCCCAGGGGCATCCTGTCCTGAATTCCTCTGTTATCTCCAGGAAGACTATGATAAATAGGAGGGGGCTGAGGACTGAACCTTGGTGGACCCCTACCTCTACCTGAAATTCTTCACTGTACTCATTGCCAACTCTCACCTTATTGATAGCGTCTCTGTACATGGCTCGCGCAGCTCTCACTAACAATCCTTCTATCCCTAGTTTCCTCATTGACCACCAGATAAGGGATCGGGGGACCCTGTCAAAGGCTTTCTCCATGTCAACGAAAGCCAGGTACAGAGGTTTATCTTTGGCTAGGTATTTCTCCTGCAGCTGCCTTACCAGAAATATAGCATCAGTGGTGCTTTTCCCTGGCACAAACCCAAACTGCATCTCATCTAAACTGACTCTCTCCCTAATTAGTTGGGCTATGACCTTCTCTGTGACTTTCATTACCTGATCTAACAACTTGATACCTCTGTAATTATATCTAAAGTATCACCTTTACCTTTGTAGCAGTTGATTATGGTGCTGCTACACCAGTCATTGGGTATGACTCCTTCATGTATCACCTGGTTAACAATACAGGTGACTAGGCTATAGCCGACACTGCCAGATATTTTGAGCATCTCTGCACTTGGGCGATCATAAACCCTCGCAGCTTCTGTGCTGCACAAAGGAATTGGCCTAAAATGCACCTGTTGATAGTGTTATATTGAAAACTTTTTTTCTTGGTTGCCCTCAAAGGGAGATGACTGCCTTTGAACAAATAGCCTCCACCACTGACAGAATCATAGAGTATACCGGCATCACCACTAAGCCGACCCTAGTACCATCAGATACCTTTGCACACCCACCAGTAGCGTCAGTTTCCACTGATAAGGACGTTGCCTTGGCTGCAATCCTAAGGGCAATAATTGAATTAATGAAAGAAGTGCAGCTCCTTTGCACTTCCAGGTCACGTTCACTCAGAAGGCATTCTTTTTCATCACTCCTTCTCGCCTTGCCGTCGCTCATCCTGTGCTCATTCATCCATATGCTGGTACCTTGCCAACTTTGGAGCTTCAGCATGTAAGTGTACCCAACTCTGTACTTTTTCTTGACAGGAAAATGACCACCCAGAGAATTGAGCAGAGTACATTCTCTGCAGCAGCCAACTGTGCATTTTTCATAACAGACCAGATATCTTATGCCCACTGCCTCATAGATACAGGTGCTGCCTGCAGTATCTGGGCATTAAAACTCCCCGCAGATAAACCGGTGTTATCACCAGTCACTCTACGGGCGGTGAACCATTTACTGAGTCCAACTTTCGGCCAGATATCTCATTCATTGGATTTAGATCTCGTTCATTGACTTCAAGTGGATTTTACAGTTGCAGATCTCCCTTACCCAATATTAGTGCAGACTTTTTGCACCACTTCCACCTGTTTGTGGACATGTACACTCGGCACTTATGCGACACAACCGCAGAACTTTCTATCACAGGTAAAAAGCCACTAACCATAGGGGTTAGTCCAGTCTTTTTCATTGTTGCGACAGACGACCCATACCATGCACTCTTAAACTCAAATCTGGAGCTGACTGACCTAAAGTTTTTTACTGCTGTTCCAACTCACACCACCACCCATTTCATTGAAACTAAAGGAGCTCTGGTTTTTTCTCGCCCTTGCCACCTCTCCTCTGAGAAGCTAAAGGCAGTCAAGAGAGAATTTAACCACATGCTCCAGTTGGACATCATCCACCCCTCTAATAGCCCCTGGGTGTCGCCCTTGCACATAGTTCCAAAATGTTCCAGGGACTGGCGACCCACTGGTGACTACAGGAAATTAAACTCCATCACAGCACCAGATAGGTACCCAATTGCCCACATTCAGGATTTTTTGTCATCTCTCCACGACTGCTGAGTTTTCACAAAACTGGACTTGGTAAAGGCATACCATCAAATTCCTGTGAATCCAGAGGATGTTCCAAAGACTGCTGTAACTACTCCTTTTGGTGCCTTCGAATTCCTAACTATGCCATTTGGTTTACAGAATTCAGCCAGCACATTTCAACGGTTCATAGATGAAGTCATCCATGACTTAGACTTCGTCTATACATACATTGACGACATCTTGATAGCTAGCGCCTCATCTGAGGAACATCTCCATCATTTACATCAGCTGTTTGAGTGGTTCAAGAGTTAACAAGTGCAGATCAACCCTACCAAATGTGTTTTCGGCACACCTTCTTTGACCGCCCTAAGTCACATCATCAGCCCCGAAGGCATATCACCACTACCTGACAAGGAAGCCATTGTAGGAGTTACCTCCACCCATCTTGTCACATCAGTTCTGACATTTCTTGGCACTATTGAATTTCTATCAGCGCTTTGTTTCTCATTTAAATGAAATGCTATATCTGCTAAACATGCTCCTTTGGAATAGCAAAAAGAAGAGTGAGATGATAGCTTTGGACTCCACCAAACTCAACTCCTTCAACACAGCAAAGCAGCAACTTGCTCAGGCATCACTTCTTGCCCACCCTGTTGCAGACGCTCAGCTATCCCTTGTAATAGATGCAGCCAACACTGCCATAGGCACAGTGTTACAACAATTTCACCAGCAACAGCTCCAGCCCCTTGCCTTTTTCTCTTGACAGCTTAAACCAGCTGAAACTCTCTACAGCATTTTCGGACGGGAGCTTTTAGCTATGTATTTAGCAGTCAAGCATTTCCAGCACACTCCAGGGATGCCAATTCATGATTTTTACAGACCACCAGCCACTCACCCTGCATTTGAAGCCTGACAAGTACTCTCTGCAGGAAACCAGGCACTTGGATTGCATTTCCCAATTTACTGCCAGCATCTGCCATATCTCTAGTGTAGATAATACTGCAGCAGACACATTACCACACCTACCACTGAGTTCACTATTGTCACCCACAGACATCGACTGGCATCTCCTGGCTCAAGATCAACCTTGCTTAGAGACAATTGATATATCCTTACCCTTTGCTATATGCAACTTCAAGTACTTCCTAGTACCCACATCTGACACAGATTTTGTGCAATACTTCCATGAATTCTCATCCTTTTGTTCCAGAGACCCACAGAAAAACAGTCTTCAACACACTGCATTGGTGATGTAGCTAGCCTCGCTTTGATACACTAGCCTTGCATTGATACAGTAGCCTCGTTCTGAGCTACACAGTAGAAGCGATCTCAGTTCCTGCCAGGCCTTGGTCAAAGACACATCTCCCATGTGTGTTACATGTCTATTCACCTCGACACAAGATATATGGTTTCTAAATGAAGATATTTTATCACACACACACATTCTCAAAATGACTGTTCGCATTACACACAAGCATACATACTGTAATAGAAATATTATGTGTTACCTCTTTCACTGCAAAAGCAAAAATCAAAACTTTCTTTGTATGTAAACACACATGTTTTTGTATCATACCACATGCTTCCAGCACAAAAGATGAACACAGAATAAACAATATATTTATACACAAAAATGTTTTATGGTGATTCATACGAACTGTTTTTCCATTTATTAACACCCACTTGAACAACCAACAACTGTTATACTCTGTAATAATTTCTCTAATATTCCCAGTTGACAATTCAAAAAGCATTGCCGTATTTCTAATTTTAATGATTCACATACAGATCATCGCTGAAGAAGCAGACCTATGATCATAAGCATTGCAGATGTGCTAACCTCATAATTTTTCATTTTTGCTTCACACATATTCTATTTAGATCTACACCTTTAGATGATTTCTTTGATGGTTTTGAAATGGTAAACTGTAATCTGTATTTTCGCTGCTATTTTTAGCATGTTGAGTCACTATGTAAGCTATTTTGTTAACTAGGAAACTTTCACACGATGAATATGGCTGAACTAAAAATGAATTGGTAAGTTTTAGCAATACATGGATAAATAAATTAGCATTTAATTGGGAAACTACAAACGAGATAAGATATTACCAGTTTGCAAAACTGAAACAGTGCAATGAATGCCACTATTAATAAATGTAAGAAATGTATTGTAATGCATTATAATATTCTTGCTATCTAACACCATAGTGTGTATAAATGGATGCAAGGGCTGTTCATTTACAGACGTTGCATTCATTTCAAATGCTCCTTGATGCAAGCATAGTATTCCCTATTTTCTAATTGGAACCAGACGGGTTCTTACGATCCAAAAGAAGCCCAAGGGATAAATCTCTTGTCCTCCTCTGTTGGGCAACAAATAAATGGTCTAAGGGGTATGACCCATAGTCACTGACCCCCAGACTATTTTTCGTCCATTACTAGCTGACCAAATGGCCGTAATGGATTCCTATCTCCCACAGGCGAAGAGTTATATTTGTTTTTGACTTTAGAGTCTGATGAGACGTTCGCATGGCTATGGCCTTTGTGGATGGCTAGATGGATACACTAACAGACAGATGTATATGTATATATACATAAACAAGATACGCTTATACTTGTATTCAGTAAGAGAGAGAGAGAGAGAGAGAGAGAGAGACAGACAGAGGAGTAGAGAGAGATGTCAAAATTTATACTGACCTCCAGTGGGTATATAAGGTATACTTGTTGTAACTCCTGTAATGAAAAGAAGGAAAGTTTATTCATAAAGTAAATTAATTGGATATTACATTTAAATCATAGAGTTTAAAAATATATTAAATTGTTTTGTAGTAGGATATTGAAAAAAAAAAAAAAACTATTTGTTTAGTTGAAAGAAATGAATTGTTTTTCTGAAAGTTTTTAGGTGCATAGTGGAGTAAAACGAATTGAATATGTGTATGCAGAATTATCTTGTACTAAAATAATGAGGTTTGAAAGCTTGAAAGCTAACATTTCATACTGAACCAGTAAATATAAAGAAATTGCAATCTTAATAATATATTGATAACCTATTATGTAAATCAATGTTTATGAGTTCATTTCTATTAGAAAAATTTTACAAAACTGTTACATGGTGCTAAAATCAGGTGAACCAGGTTTGTGAAACCTTATGTGCTTAAACGCTCTAAGTTTGGATTGTGGAAATGCAAAAACATTACTTGGGGAAGCTGTATGCTAGATTTCATAATGTTTGAAGACGGTGATATTGGATGTCCTGTGGTATGTTGGATTGTTTAATGACATAAGTAAAATGTACCCTACTTCATTATACTTATGTCATAACTGCCTGAGCTAACGTGTACAGGATAAAATGCCACCATAATGTCCTTTAGATTGCCCTAGCTTTTTCACTCAACATGAATCCATGCACATGAATGCTTTCTTTTGATCAGTAGTTAAGCATTTGACACTTGACCATAAATATAAGACATTATTCAATAAGCATGACATAAAAGTGTCATTATTTCACAACAGCTATGGGATAACCAAAGCATTGCAAGTAGATATGGAAGAGGGAGATTGAAAGCAGCTCACCTTTTTAGATAAATCTTTATATATTACTTTTATTCCAAACAGTAGCCTTTCTCTCCGGGACACATTTGTAGCATATGGCTTGCAATACAGATATGAATTGTTTAAGTATCATGTCGATGTCCGGTGAGGAGAGACATTTAGGCCAGCTTTGTTTGAGGATCTCTTTCTCAATTTGTTTCCAGTTTGCCTTATGGAAGTTCAAATTGGAAAGTTTCTGAGAGTTCTTCTAGGCTGCATGTCTATGGTTTCCTTTGGTCCATACATGGTCAGCTCTACCATGTTGTTATCCGAGAGTAGCGTCGGTGTCACTTTCACATGATGAATGAGATCCATATTATTTGTGAAGCAGAGATCCAGTATGTTACCTGCCCTGGTTGGAGAGAGTGCTCGGGCCATCTGACATTGGGCAGATTGAAGTCTCTCATAAGAAGTACACTTATGTGTTGTTCTAATGTGACTAGAACTTCTATTTTAACTTTATACAATAAGACAATATTGTTTGAAATGTTCTTTAGAAATTACTTGATTTATCTCTTTCTTAAATGGCTCTACCAACCTGATCTTAGTATTCTATAAGGACCTTTGTATAAATAACCCTTCTAAACAAGTACCACTAAGAAACTATAAATATCATGTAGGGAGTAACAATAATAACTTCTTTAACATATAATATAACCCTTAGTTTATATAGAGAAAGATTAGTGTAAAATATAAATGTTCCATAACTTAAATATTCCTTTAACTGATATCAGACATCAGTCTTTTATTGATATTAGCTAAATAAGTAAATATATAATTTTTAGTCTAACATATTTTGAATTATTATATTTTTTCTATAAATCTTCTCTATTAGTGTTAATAAGCTACACATACTTTACCATAATATTAGTAATTAAGCTATGATGTTCTGCCCTACTTGGTAATTTTATTTCATTTCTTTATTATTTTATAATTAGCCTTTATTTATTCATAAAATTAAGCTAACCTTTGTATCTCTATAAATTCATACTTAGCTTATATTAAACTATACTGGTATATTCACTACTTATAAAAAAGACTGCTTAGATTATAATTTTATTAATATATAATTAGAATGTTGTTTTACGTAAATACCAGTATATACCAATTAATCAATATTCACAGATACCATCTGATGAGTTAGTATTTAAGTGTACAATATGTATAAATATTAAACTATTTCTGTATAATTTCTTTTCGTCCCTCTATTGTGGTAAAAGTTTGGTATATACTCAAAAATATTCATAAATTTCTCTCCTTTTGTTATAATATTCTTCTTAATAATCCACTGAGTAGCCCTAACCTTTAACTGTATACAATATAGCAACATTGTTTTAAACATTTAACTATAGTACTACATGATAAGACTCCCCCTGTTTCATTAACAATGGTCTGCTAGCAGGCGACCCCCTTAGTTGCCAGCTAACATCTTGTTTTAAAGTTTTCCTTTACCAAACCTCATGATATTGCTTCTAATAAATCTTGATATTTATGACTATACCAACAATGATTTCTGTCTGCTCTCTCAGCCCTACCCCTAACAGATACTGACCTTTATTCTCTCAGCCTTACATATACATGGATTTGATAAACTAGTCTATAAATTAAAACTGACCCCATAAAAACAAATAAAATCAGTGACAGGCAGAGTCTTCTTGATAATTTAGTAACTTCTATGCTGAAGTTGAGACATGTTCTTTGCCTATATATGCATATATATATATATATATATATATATATATATATATATATATATATATATATATATGCACATATATATATATATATGTGAATATATAATTTAGTGTTAAAAAAGGTATCGACTAGAATTATCATTAAAAATCAATTGAATTAATATAAAAATACATATTTCTTTCAAAAAATGATATAAAGTCATTTAACAAAGGTAAAAAGATACTTATCGCTACTATGCTGCAGTTTAAACTAAAATACATTTTATATACATTCATTTGTTATTTATTGTTGGTTAATATATACATTTCTTTATCATTATTATTGTTGTATTTTGACCTGAAGATTAGCTATGGTTTTGAATAGAATTGATTTTCGATTTAAATATCTTTTCTATTTGAAAATTTGGTTATGAAACATGTGTAGTCGTTTTATTATCATTATCTTATGATATTTACTTTATATTATATTATACTTATTTATTGTGCTTTTACTTATTAATTTTTCTATATGTGACAGTGGATTTTCATCGATGAGTTCATGAACCTTGGTTCTTTTCCCTAAAACTATATATTTATGCATATATATATATGCATATATATATACATATATACATATATATATTTACATATATATATACATATATCCATATATATATTTACATATATATATACATATATACATATATATATTTACATATATATATACATATATACATATATATATTTACATATATATATACATATATATATTTACATATATATATACATATATATATTTACATATATATATATATATATTTACATATATATATATATATATATATTTACATATATATATATATATATATATTTACATATATATATATATATTTACATCTATATATATATATATTTACATATATATATATATATTTACATATATATATATATATTTACATATATATATATATATATTTACATATATATATATATATATTTACATATATATATATATATATATATATATTTACATATATATATATATATATATATATTTACATATATATATATATATATATTTACATATATATATATATATATATTTACATATATATATATATATATATTTACATATATATATATATATATATATATATATTTACATATATATATATATATATAGAGTTATTAATATTTCTAAGTCTCTTTAAAGGAGACTACGGCAGCGGTACTGGAAATTAATAGTTATCGCCAAGCCAACATGGCAGTCCCAAAATTAGGACGAAAGCTGCCGTGAATTAGCTCCAAGAAGCCATCGCCTCTAGCTAGCTATGTGACACACGAAACCTGTGTCCTTTATAACCTTCGAACAGGGGAGGTCAGCAGTGTCCCCCTGCTGGTTTGGCATCTGCAGACTAGTTTCAGGGTGTTGCCCCTTGTCAATGCAGAGCAGCCAAGCCCTAGCCAGGCGGCGCTGCTGACTATCTGCTCGAAGGTTATTTATCTAATTTCAGTGGAATCTATCCACTGGTTTTCAGAAATAGAGTTATTAATATTTCTAAGTCTCTCTAAAGGAGACTATGGCAGCGGTACTGGAAATTAATAGTTATCGCCAAGCCAACATGGCAGTCCCAAAATTAGGACGAAAGCTGCCGTGAATTAGCTCCAAGAAGCCATCGCCTTTAGCTAGCTATGTGACACACGAAACCTGTGTCCTTTATAACCTTCGAACAGGGGAGGTCAGCAGTGTTCCCCTGCTGGTTTGGCATCTGCAGACTAGTTTCAGGGTGTTGCCCCTTGTCAATGCAGAGCAGCCAAGCCCTAGCCAGGCGGCGCTGCTGACTATCTGCTCGAAGGTTATTTATCTAATTTCAGTTGAATCTATCCACTGGTTTTCAGAAATAGAGTTATTAATATTTCTAAGTCTCTCTGAAGGAGACTACGGCAGCGGTACTGGAAATTAATAGTTATCGCCAAGCCAACATGGCAGTCCCAAAATTAGGACAAAAGCTGCCGTGAATTAGCTCCAAGAAGCCATCGCCTCTAGCTAGCTATGTGACACACGAAACCTGTGTCCTTTATAACCTTCGAACAGGGGAGGTCAGCAGTGTCCCCCTGCTGGTTTGGCATCTGCAGACTAGTTTCAGGGTGTTGCCCCTTGTCAATGCAGAGCAGCCAAGCCCTAGCCAGGCGGCGCTGCTGACTATCTGCTCGAAGGTTATTTATCTAATTTCAGTGGAATCTATCCACTGGTTTTCAGAAATAGAGTTATTAATATTTCTAAGTCTCTCTAAAGGAGACTACGGCAGCGGTACTGGAAATTAATAGTTATCGCCAAGCCAACATGGCAGTCCCAAAATTACATATATATATATATATATATATATTTACATATATATATATATATATATATATATATATACATATTTATATATATATAGATAGATAAAACTTTCGTGTGTCACATAGCTAGGGAAAGGATGCGTGGCATTCGATCATATAATAATATAAATAATATATAAACATATGCATATATCCATACATATATGTACATACCTACATCTATATGTATACATACATGCATATATGGGTACAGGATATAAAAAAAAACATTAAACACAATGAGAAACGAAAACAGAAAACAAACTTTTTTCGAATGGTTCAAACGGGAGTCCAGATGACCCGTGCAAGGACAATCCGAGCACGGACAAGTGTTGCAAAGAGTGACCGGTAGAGTGGAAATGGCGTAAGACTGGGGTGTCATTATCGAGCCGGATGTCTTGGAGGTGTTCCGCGAACCGGTCAGCCAAGTGGCATCCCGTTTGTCCGATATACAGAGAATGCCAGAGAGAGCACGAGATGCAATAGATGATATTGGTAGAAGTGCAAGTGAAGGAGTCGGTGATGTGATAGGGTCGATGATGGGTGCCGGTGAGGAGGGTGGTGTTGGAGAGGTAAGGGCAAGTGTGGCAGCGTGGGCAGGAGCAGGGGAACAAACCAGGTTGGGAGGTTGGGTTGGGGAAGAAGCTGTGGACCAAGAGGTCTCATAGGTTGTGGGCTCGTTTGAAGGAGGGGAGGGGTTGGTTAGAGAAGATGTGTGAGGTGGAGGGGTCGGACTGGAGATGCCCGAAAGCTCGGAGAATTGTGCGTTGGAGAGGTAGGGTGGTGGGTGGTAGGTGAGGGGGAAAGAGAGGCGGGAGACGGCAGGGCAGGTTTGGGGGAGATAGCAAATGCACAGGCCACGAAACGTGCTCTGGCAAGGGTGGTGTGGACAGTGGTGAGGGGATATCCACATAGGATGAAGTGGCGAGCCATGAGTTGAGACTGATTCTCAAAGTTATAGTCATCACCATAGAGCCTGCGTAGATGGAGGAATTGGGAATAGGGGGTGGATAGCTTGGTGTGTTTAGGTTGGGAGGAGGAGAAGTTGAGGTATGAATGTGAGTCTGTGTGTTTGTAGTGGATGGAGGTGGTAAGAGTGGAGTGATGAATGCTGACCGAAATGTCAAGAAAGGAGACAGAGTTGTCAGAGATAGTGCAGGAGAAGTGGAGAGCAGGATGGAAAGATTTGACATAGGAGAGGAAGGAGTCTATATGTTAGCAGGAGAGTGAGGTTACACCAATACAGTCGTTAATATAACGGCCATATAGTTCAGGAGTGGGACCAATGAAACTTGAGAATATTTGGGCTTCAACGTAGCCAACGAACAGGTTTGCATAGTTGGGGCCCATTCTCGTTCCTATGGCCACTCCCGAGAACATGCTGAGAATTAAAATTATGTCTGAAAATATGTTATACAAAAGTATTGTAAATAAAAAATCATCAATTTTGTTGAAGCAGAACGGTGGTTTTTTTCTGGTGTTTTATAATCATAGCTGAGTGAAATTACTAACAAAAGTACATGTGGCTTATGCTTGTATGTATTAAAATAATCAGATTTGCAATTTTCAATAAAATTTTGTATTGAACCAGTAAATATGAGAAAATTATAACCTCAACCCTTTCATTACCAACACCGCTGAAACCGGCTCTGGCTCTGAGTACAAATGTCTTGTTTTCATAAGTTTTGAATTTAAATCTTCCACTAAACCTTAGTCACAATTTATGTTCCTAACACTAGCTGAATGATAACTAAGTTATTTTACTAAATTCTTTGTTATGTTTAAAGTAATTGAAAGAAACACAGAACATCCCAAAATAAATCCAGAAACAAAAGTGTTAAGGAGTCCATAACTTATTGTGTAAACAATTGTGTCTGAGGGTAGAAGAGTTAATTTCTATTAAAATTTTACAAATCTATAATTGAGTGTTGATAATAGATGGACTTTTGATCTGCTTAAATGTTCTAAATATGAATCCTGCTAATGCAAAAATATTTCTTGGGAATGCTATATACCAAATTCCAGAGAGTTCTGGAAATGTCATATTAGATATTCTGCAACATCTTGGTATATTTAATGGCATAACTATGTTTGTTGTTGTTGTTGTTTGTTCCTTCTCAAGCCATGCCTGGCTCATAAGGACCAGTTTCCAATTTCATTGATGTATAGATTCCCTGCCTGGACGGAACACCGGTCCATCACAGGTGAGCTGCTAGATGCAGGAGGAAAGAATGTGAGAAAGTTGTGGTGAAAGAGTCAGCAGAGGTTCACCATTACCCTCTGCCGGATCCGCGTGGAGCTTAGGTGTTTTGCTCATAAACACACACACATTGCCTGGCCTGAGATTCGAACCTGCGATCCCTCAACTGTGAGTCTGCTGCTCTAACCACTTAGCCATATGCCTCCACAATGGCATAACTATAAGTAATCTAATTCATTGCACTTATATTTCATGTCATAAAACAGATTGCAATGGTTTTACAACTTTCCATAATTCTTATTACAAGCTATTTATGTTTTTAAAATAATCATAGAAAAATTGTTCCTGCTCACAAAAAACTGGCTGCCATCAAATAAAAGCACTATATTTGAGAATGAAGTTGTGAAAGAAAGCAGAGAAGGAAAACAGCTTGTGCTATTCTGAAAGTTAGCACTATATATATATATATATATATATATATATATATATGAGAATAATGAGGTATAATTTTTAAAATTTTATATGTTTAAATATATATAGGAAATATTTAAACAAATAAACAATGTATTGAATCGATTTGTTCTTTTGTTACCAAAAGTATTGTACAATATATTCGATGGTGTATTGCTTTAAATTATAGATATCAATTTAAGAATATAATATGAAAGATAGTTGAATAGAGGTATTTCCTTTTACATCTTTGTGTAATTTTAAAATGCACACTTATCACTGATTCTTATGTATCCAAAATGACATTTAAAATTAGAATATTTAGTTAATGTGTCCTAGTTGTTTAAAATGGTGTCAATTAAAGTTCAGATTTTTGTTACTCAGATTTGGGAAAATGAGTAAAAATTCGTCTGGGTTAAGTGTAATTAGTTGGCAACGAGCTAACCATTAATGATAACTGTAAGGTTACATTTTGTTGTCAATTCTCTTGTATCATCCTTTGTTTGACTGCATAACAAGTATCAAGGGAATGGATGATAAGTTAGCCCATTTAGAATTTAAAGACAAAACAAGTGTTTAGTAAAATGAAAACTTTTAAAATATTATTTCCACTTGATAAACAATTTCTACTATTTGGTGAGGAAAATCCTTGTTTGTTTTATAGTAATTAATTAAATTTGATTTTGTTGTCACAGACATGAATAAAACTTTCAGATTTTATTATATGTTTTACAAATTATACCCTAAAACAACTTGTACATGAGGGACTCTGTAGCTTTCTCATAACTTTCCATGACTTATTGTCCATATCTTCTCTTATGCTCCCCCTATTGTACGTTGCAAGTTTGCTTTAACACCCCATCATTACCTACCTTTTATTTCTTTCAGACATCTGTATAACAAGGCACTTGAGATTATCCCTTCTATTATATTTTAGCATTTCAACACCTGGTATAAACCCCTGCCCCACCTTCTCCTCTCAAATATTCCTCCGTCCCTTTTAGTACAGGGAACTTTCTCCATCTCCCTTCTCGCCAGTTCTTTTTCTTTCTTGACAGTTACATGGCAGTCTCACTAGTGCTGATAGCATGTAAAAAGCACCCAGTACACTCTGTAAAGTGGTTAGCATTAGCAAAGGAATCCAGCTGTAGAAACCATGCCAAAGCTGACCCTGGAGCTTGACGGGGCTTTGTTGGATCTTATCAAACCATGGAACCCATGCCAGTCTGGAAAGCAGCCATTAAATAATGATGATGATGACGATGGCGGTGGCGGTGGTGGTGGTGGTGGTGGTAGTCATTCCATAAGATTTCTAAACACAGACATTTACCTTACATTGCTTTCACAATGCTAACTGTTTCAAATTAATGCTCACTAGGTTACTTGATAATAAAAATATCAATTTTAATTAATGGTGAATGTACATTCTCTGTCTTAAAAGATAAAGGTTACTAACAACAAATATAAAGTATTAATGTATAATATGCTTATGTTTTAAATCCACATAGGTGCAGGAGTGGCTGTGTGGTAAGAAGCTTGCTTCCTAACCACATGGTTCATGTTTCAGTCCCACTGCGTGGCACTTTGGGCAAGTGTCTTCTACTGTAGCCTCAGGCTGACCAAAGCCTTGTGAGGGGATTTGGTAAACAGAAACTGAAAGAAGACCGTCATATATATGTGTGTGTGTGTGTGTTTGTGTGTGTCCCCCACCATCACTTAACAACTGATGGTGGTGTGTTTACATCCCTTGTAACTTAGCAATTCATCAAAAGAGACTGATTGTATAAGTACCAGGCCGATTTGTTTGACTAAGAGCAGTGCCCCAGCATGGCCACAGTCAACTGACTGAAACAAGTGAAAGGAAAAAAAAAAAGAATAGTTATTTCATTTCAAATATAAAAAGGGTTTATACTTACTGCAGTTCATTTCATCTGTTCCATCATGGCAGTCTAATATAGTATTACAGATTTTACTGCTGTTGAGGCATATATGATCGGAGCATTCGAAGCCATCAGTACAGTTACATGTTTTACAACTCATATCTCCAGACTCACAAGTACTGTTCAATTAAATGAAAATGATAAAGTGGTAAATAAATAAATGAAAATAAATAAATAGATAATTAAATAAATAAATAATAGATAAATATAGGTGCAGGAGTGGCTGTGTGGTAAGTAGCTTGCTTACCAACCACATGGTTCTGGGTTCAGTCCCATTCTGTGGCACCTTGGGCAAGTATCTTCTACTATAGCCTCGGACTGACCAAAGCCTTGTGAGTGGATTTGGTAGACAGAAACTGAAAGAAGCCCGTCGTGTGTGTGTGTGTGTGTGTGTTTATCTGTGTTTATCCCTCCACCATCGCTTGACATCCGATGTTGATGTGTTCACGTCCCCCGTAACTTAGTGGTTTGGCAATAGAGACCAATAGTATAAGTACTAGGCTTACAAGGAATAAGTCCTGGGGTCAGTTTGTTTGACTGAAGGCGGTGCTTCAGCATGGCCGCAGTCAAATGACTGAAACAAATTAAAGAACATAAGAAATAAATAAGCAATAATAAACTATAAATAAATAAATAATAAATAAATGAAAATATAGAGGTAAATTTTATAGGAATATGATGTTTAAGCAGTGGTGGCTCGTGTATAGGAACTGCGGAACTGCAGCACCCCCTATTTCCACTCGATATTATCGATAACATTCAATATAATGAGTTCTTTTTTTTTTAATTCTTTTTATACTTGTACATTATATAATTTTTAAGTTTAATGTTAGTAGCCATTCCCAAGTTTATGAAAAAAACGCAAAAATCCTTGTATAGAAGTGTGCACTTCACAGTTCCAGCAACACGATGTTTGGCTGTTGTGCACATCCTCACATGTTGGAGATAGGAAGCTGCATGCTAGGGAGAGAGAGCACTGTGGTTCACGTAGTGCCGACCGTGATGTGCTGGTGAAAGGTACTGTTTCTCTTTGACTCCATGTGTGTTGTGCTTAAAAACGTGTTTATATTCATGAATGTGATGAAATGTAGAATTAGATTATTATTCTCCTTCTAGCTACAGTGTTGTTGTCAGGATTTGAAAAATAGGGCAGATTTTCCCCCCCTTATTTTGTGATTTGGGGTGATTTTTGAAAAACAAGAGGGAATTCATGGCAGTGTTCAGTGAACAAATTAAACACACAATCCGGCAGTGGCTAAAGCACAAACCAATCAAGTTTATGTTATATGTTTGTTTCCTTTTACAAAATATTAAAACAACGGCTAAAAATTTTCTGAAGCAACACCCACAACTAATTTTATCTATGAACCACCACTGCTGTCAACAACAACAAAAAAAAAAAGTCAAATACTGTTCTGTTAGCCTTATGAAACTATATTATGCGGAAGGTTTTCATACAAAGAACTCAGAGGGGGTGTTGTCTCAAAAGGTTAATGCTAAACAGACAGGCCTGTTGCCTAATGGCAACATCCAAGCTCTTCATATCTCAATGATAACAAAGTAAAATTCACACCAGATTGGTCATCACTTGGGTCAACAAGAGCTGCACATCCAAATGAGGAATCACACTGGGGGTGAAAGACCAACTACTGGTTCAAATCTTCCTAAAACACCAGGAGCTAGAAGTACCCCACAACCAGAATATTCCAGCAGATGGCCATCCACGCTCATCATCTAACAATCAAAAGAAATGGAATGAAAAGCTGCCCAGGGAAGATAATAAACAAGTTCTTAAGGCCTTCTATCATGCCATATATTTCCCCACAAATAAATCCAATACTGAACAAGCCTACCTGTAATGGAGAGAGAAGCACCTTGAAGCAAGTTCCTACATAGATAGTAACAAGCTTGCCAATGTCAGAAGAAACATTATCAAAAAGAAATTACTTACTGAATTAGAGATTCACCAGATAAAACAATCAGTAAAGGATAAAAAGAACGAAGCTGCAGCTAAAAAAGATACTATTGAAGAAATAATTACAGAGCAACCCAGGTCTGATGAAAATGCAGTAATGACAGAATGCAGTAATGACAGAATGCAGTAACGACAGAATGCAGTAACGACAGAATGCAGTAACGACAGAATGCAGTAACGACAATGCAGTAACGACAGAATGCAGTAACGACAGAATGCTGTAACGACAGAATGCAGTAACGACAGAATGCAGTAACGTCAGAATGCAGTAACGACAGAATGCAGTAACGACAGAATGCAGTAATGACAGAATGCAGTAACGTCAGAATGCAGTAACGACAGAATGCAGTAATGACAGAATGCAGTAATGACAGAATGCAGTAATGTCAGAATGCAGTAATGACAGAATGCAGTAATGTAACTGATAAGCAAAGTGAAATACTTTCTGAACCAGCCATAAATATCAAGGAAGATGAAAATCAAATAGATGAAAGTCACACAGAAATCGCCCCAACTGAACTAGAAGATCTAAAAAATAAAATCATGGCTGAAAATTAAAGCAACCAGTATGAATGAACATGACACTCTCCCAAAAATTTGCAACTCTAACCAAAACCTGAAAGCAATTGGTAAAGTCTGCCTTGCAATTAAAGCTATAATTTCAGCTAATAATGTTTATATCTCAGTCACCTGTACTATGCATCTGCTAAAATCTGAACAATTAATGTTGTGAAAAGATTAGTAAATAACAACATTCCCACAAAAAGCCTATCTGACAAGAGCATATCCAACAACAAATTCAGTTACTTAATTCTGACATAGAATGTTTAAAAAACTCTAAGTTTGACAAGAATATCAAACTGACAAAAATCCGAAAATTAAAGAAAAAGTATAATATAAAATCCATACTTGACATCAATACCACCATAAAAACTATCAAGCAAAAGGTATCAACTAAAGCCACCTGCATAGCACTGTATGAAAAGCATGCTAGGTTCTCCAAGGACAATAACATGTTTAAAAATAACCCAAACAGTTTTTACAGGAAGATCAATAAAATATCAGTAAGCCTGTCCCATCAAAAGAAGTGCAGGAATTTTAGGAGAAAATTTGGGCAGAAGAAAAACAGCACAATAAAAAGGCCCTTTGGATTGATAGAATATCTATTGACTCAGCGTCCCTAGAAGAGCAAAATTGGGAGGGTATCAAGGTAGAGGATGTATGATCTGCTCTCAAGATATCAAGCAAATGGAAGTCTCCAGGAAAGGATAAAATTCCTAACGTCTGGTTGAGCGCTTTCCCAGAGAGTCATGAACTGCTGACAGGACTTTACAACAATGATTTGCAGCAACCTAATATGATTCCCTCTTGGTTAGTTAATGGTATTATATTTCTACTTCAAAAAAATGAAGAAACAAATGAATCAAAAAATTCTAGACCCACAACCTGCATAACAACAATATATAAAATACTAACATCTTTCTTGCCTGAATACATGTATAACTTTTAAATAAAAAGTGACATTTTCCGTAATGAAGGAAAAGGGTGTAAATGTGGGTCCTATGGTTGTAAAGATCAGCTACTCATCAATAAAATGATCTTGGAAGATTGTCACAAACAACACAAGAACTTGTCCATAGACTGGATAGACTATAAAAATGCTTTTGATAGTCTACCACATAGCTGGATTATGATATGTCTGGAAGTTTATAAAATAGCACTTGCTCTGCGAAACTTCTTACCTGTAAGTATGAGATCATGGAGAACCACACTGACTTTGAACAGTGACAATGAATCTCTCAATGCTGGAGATGTAAGAATTTTATGTGGCATTTTCCAAGGTGACTTTCTACCACCACTCGTCTTTTGTCTAATTTTAATTCCTCTCTCAAAATTGTTCAATGATGTACAATATGGCAAGAACATTTTTGATAAAAATATAAACCATCTCGGTTTTATGGATAATTTAAAGCTCTTTACAAAAAATGACCAGTAACTACAGGGCTTACTAGCAATTGTTAAACAGTTCAGTAATGACATCAGGATGGAATTTGGCTTTGATAAATGTGCAAAAGCTACCTTTATCAGAGAAAAAATGATAGAAATATCCAACGTTAATTTTGACCAACAGAATGCTATAAAGGAGTTAGAACTAGCAGAGAGCTACAAATACCGAGGGGTATTTGAAGGTGATAGAATCAAACATTCAATGATGAGGGAAAAGATCAGAAAAGAATGTTATTGCAGGGTAAGGGCAATACTCAAAACAGAGCTGAATGCAAGAAACAGGATCAAAGTAATCAATATTTTAGCCATACTGATCATGACTTACAGTTTCAATATTATTAACCAGTCAATTACTGAAATATGTAATCGAGACAGAATAATATAAAAATTGCTGACAATAGATAGAACGCACCACCCTAAGGCAGATATAGAACAACTTTACCGGCCAAGAAAAGAGAATGGCTGTGGACTTTTACAACTGAAATTTACCTTGAAAATTGTCACAACTGGCCTAAACACTTACCTGAAAATCTCATATTCAGTTACAAAACAGGCAAAAAAATATCTAAGTGAATTCCCGGTGCAACAAATCCTAAAATTAGATGTACTGGAAACAAGCACAGAAAACGCTAAGCGTATGAAAACCATTGCTAAAACTGCTGCTTTCGATATTCTTACTGATAAACGGCAAGAAAAACCTCACAATGGCAAATACCCAAAGAGAGCTAATAATGCTGATGTTGGCAAAGCTCTAACCCATCAACGGTTAGTGTTCTGGTTTAAAATCAGAGACAGAAGAGTTTAGCAGTCCAAGATCAATGCCTACCTACAAGGAGCTATCAGGCTAACATCTTAAAGAATGGCAGTAGCCCAACATGTCATGTATGTAAACAACAAAATGAAACCATTGATCATGTTGTCTCCATGTGCAACCTTCTTGCATCTGCAGAGTATCTCCAAAGGCATGATAGAACAGCACAATATTTTCACTGGGTAATTTGCAAAGACTTGGAACTATGATAAAAACTGGTGGGAACACAAACCACCTCCAGTGCTTGAAAATAACCACATCTCACTCCTTTGGAACTTTACTGTTCAAACTGACAGAAAGATGCAAATAGGCCAGACATTATATTGAAGGATTTCAGACAAAAAGTCATTGATATGACTCCCAATTGCTAAAACGTATCTGTCAAGACCTACCAAAAACTGAGCGAGTATAAAAATTTTGAAATAGAAATTGGCAAAATGTGGAACTTCAAGAGTAAAACAATACCTATTGTCATAGGTGCCCTAGGATTGATAGCAAAAGAGGCTCATTACTAACTGTCCCAGATACCAGGAAATCCAAAAGAAGAAATTTAAAAAATGGTGCTCATGGGAACTGCTCATATCCTAAGAAAAATATTGGCTATGTAATCCCCAAAATATTTTAATCTGAAAATAGCATCAAATTACTTTCAAATGAACATAACAGGAAACAACTTTTACTCTCATCTTAAGATCACACTATCATCTTATAATCAAATTACTTTTAGAACAAACTTCTAATTTTCTAATGTTTTCACAGACATTCTCTAGAACAATACTTTGTTCAAAACCAAATACATGACACCTAGGCATAACACCAACTCAAACTTCTAACTTGTCTCTTGAGGTCTCTAGCTAAGACTTGGAGTCAACTTGTACAAATACAAAGCAAAAGCCAAACAAATAATAATAATAATAATGATAATGATAATAATAATAATAATAATAATAATAATAATAGTAATAATAAAAATAAAAAAATAAAAAAAAAATGTCCTCATGCAGTACCAGGTAATGGCTCTCCTGGCTCTTGATCTAACTGATTGGAAGTGTTATCATGCACATTGTTTTGTCTTGGTATAAAAGATGGGCTACAGCAAATATTCTGCTCAATACCACAGATTTGCCTGTCACTTGTTTGACCTTAACCAGTTGAGCATGTCCCTTAGTGGCTGACGATATGTGCATCTCTGATCATGAGCAGAAGTAGTGGGTGGAGAAGAATTTTTGGAAGTTTCAATAATTCACTTCTGGATACACCAGTGTTTTGTTCAAAGTCCTTAGACGACCCTTATTTAGAGAGCTTTTGAGTAGGACAGGCTACTCAACCTGAAGAAAACTCTAACTGGGCCCACTGGCAAGGTCATGCACTGTTTATCTTGATATGAGATCACTATGTCGCACACGTATGGTTGTGATGCATGTGTCTGGTGTACCCTTATCAGATGGGTAGTTGTGATGGGATTACTAGATTTCGTATATTTTACCCCAGTATCATTTTGATGACATGCACTGCTCTCTCAATAATAATAATAATAATCCTTTCTACTATAGGTATAAGGCCTGAAATTTTGGGGGATGGGATAGTCAATTACATTGACCCCAGTGTTCAACTGGTACTTAACTTATTGACCCTGAAAGGGTGAAAGGCAAAGTCAGCCTTGGTAGAATTTGAACTTAGAACATAAAGACAGATGAAATGCTGCTAAGCATTTTTCCCAGTGCTAACAATTCTACTAGCTTACTGTCTTAATAGTAATGATAATAATAATAGTGAAAGGGTATGGCACATCACTAGCAAATGCCCGAAATTGGCACAACATGAATACAAAAGATGCTATGACAATATGGCAAGAATGATCCATTGGGAGCTCTGTGGAAATCACTGTCTACAAAGAGAAAACTCCAGAAGGAGTCACCGAAAATGAGAATTGCAAAATTCTATGGGATGCAATGATCCAGTGCAATCACCCAACCAGACATCAGAAACTGGACATTGTTGTGGCGAATAAAAAAGAAAGAACATGTATGATAATAATCAACATAGCATGCCCCATTGACAACAGGATCAATGTGAAAGAAAAATAAAAAATAAACTATGATGATTCGAAGTGGGAAATACGAAAGTTGTGGTCAATGAGGAGAGTAGACATGATACGAATAGTAATTGGTGCAGTTGGAAATATCATCACTCAACTACCAACATGGCTGAAAAAGATTGATGCAAGTGTGAAGGTAGAACGCCTACAAAAGTCAGCATTGCTTGGAACTGCAAGAATTCTTCCCAGGGTTTTTGAAGCATGACCAGTAAACAAGTGTCACCTTAGTCTGCTGGCTGTGGACAGCTGACACTTTCCATCATATCCAGCAAAAAAGCTGTGAGTTTTTAATCACATAATAATAGTAATGATAATGATGATGATGATAATAATAGGCAAGAAAAAACCCCTTTATTGCAAATATTGTGTTAAACTAAACAGAAAAGAAATAGACAAAGCAAAATCCCAACAATGACTGAGAAGCTGAGGACTCAAAACAGAGACAGAAGGATTTTTAATTGCAGCACAAGTTCAAAGCCTCCCCACCAGAAATCATTAAAAACATGTGATAAAAAGAAATACAAGTAACTGCAGAATATGCGGTGATGGAGAAGAAGCAGTAACGACAGAGTTGGAACCTATATACACTGGAAGCTATGCCAATACTATGGAATAACAACAGAAAAAAGATGGTATAGGCACACACTAGAAAAGGTCACAGAAAATGAGAAAGCAGCCATACTCTGGGATATGACAGATAGAGAAATTAAGGCTAATAGTCCAGATATAGTTGTCAGAGATCATCAAGAAAAAAATGCTTTGTAATGGATGTAGCACAAATATTAGGTTGGTAAATGGGAAGCAGTAATTGAAGTAGATGGTGAATATGCTCCGGAATAATCATTTAAAGATGTTTTTGTTATTGTTATTGTGAGAGTGACCGTTGCCACTCACTCTCACATGCACACAAGACATGCACATCTATACTCACACATATGCAGACACACTCACACACAAATGTCAGAAGCATGCGTACACACACACACACCAGATGTAAACACACACTCACTCACATACGCATACACATACTCACACACACTCACTCACATACATGCACTCACATGCACACACACTCACACACACACAAGACACGTACACACAAATGTCAGAAGGCTGCGTGTGCATACACACACGCACACAAATGCACACACACGCACACGAATGCACACACACATCAGATGTAAACATGTATACATATTTATCCAGATAAACACACATACATTCATACATACAGATATAAATACAGAAATACATACTCAAGCATCCATATGTACATACACACCCATGCATGCATTCCAAGCATATACACGCACACACGTGCATACAGCAGATATTAATGCACAAGGTGGTGAGCTGGCAGAATCGTTAGCATGCCGGGTGAAATGCTTAGCGGTATTTCGTCTGCCGCTATGTTCTGAGTTCAAATTCTGCCGAGGTCAACTTTGCCATTCATGCCTTCAGGGTTGATAAATAAAATACCAGTTGCGTACTGGAGTCAATCTAATCGACTGGCCCCCTCCCCCAAAATTTCAGGCCTTGTGCTTAGAGTAGAAAAAATTAATGCTCATCTATTCATTCATACACGGCTGATATACACAGCTGACATATATACTCACATATGTGCACATGTAGGTATTCACACATGGCTGATACACACCTGCACACGGATGTACATACACCCTAGCAAACATAACCAGCAAGATAATGCCATCAGCTCTCACTCACATGCCAGCTTACATGCACGCATGCATACACACATGCATGCACATACACTTACACACATACACTCACACACATACACTCACACACATACACTCACACACATACACTCACTCTCTCTACTCACATGCATACACACTCCCTCACACACACCCACACTCTCACACACACACTCTCTCACACACACACTCTCTCACGCATGCACTCTCACACAAACACGCTCTCCCACACACACACACACATGCACTCACTCACACACACTCTCTCATACACTTTCACACACTCTCTCACACAAACATACTCACTCACTCACTCACTCATACACTCTCACACACTCTCTCTCTGTCACACACACACACACACAAAACATGCACACCCATGTGCTGAAAGAGCTCACACACACATCCTTGCAAGCCATGGATCCATTGTTGCTCAGGTCTCTTTGAAGACCAGCCAGACCGCAAGGCATCTCCAGCTTTCTGTCCAGCCATGCAGTCCAAGAACTTCAAATTCTCTTTTTTAATGGATTTGATGTTGCTGGAATTTCAGGTCCACTGCTCATAACACCATGTGACCTGTTTTGAGCAACAGCAGCCCAATTCCCAGTAGCCATCTTGGACTTCTTGCACCTTTCCATTCAGCTGCCTGTGCCTGATGAGCTAGGATTTTATAAGGAGCCTACAAAACCTTAAGTTGCATGGGAGTTGAGTCAAACGGTTTTAAATAATAATTGAGGTATCTATATATATTCATAATGTAAAATATTTACAAACACAATCTTATGAGTGTACATAAAAAGAGGCAAGGTTTTCTACATGTCATATGGAGTTGCTGAGCAGCTACATTATTGATTCCACCAAAGAAGCTTTGTCCCCTCATTCTGTCATTCTTTTATAAACAACTTCAGGTAAATTTATCATATGTAAACTTACATACAATTAATTTTGTCATCATTTCATTACTAGCCGACAGGATACCCCATTAGTGTTTAATGCAATCATCTATTATTCAGAAATTTGATGTCGATGACTAGAACGAATCCTAAAAAGAGATGTATGTATAAAATATGTACATGTGTCGTGTGAGTGTGTGCATGTGTGTATGCATGTGCGTATGCATCCTTAGGATTTGTTCTGGTCATAAACACTGTATTATGACATTATCTGCTAGATAAACAGACAATTTCATATTTAATACACATTTACTGTTATTTAAATCTCTGTATTTTTATTTAAAACACAAGATCAGAAATTTGACAGGAGGAAGAACTAGTGAATAGTACCAACCCCGATATATGACTGTCAAATATCTTACTGACACTAAAAGATTGAAAGACAAAGGTGATATCAACAAATTTGAATTTAGAATATAAAGAGTCACGACTACAAAGTGCAAGGCACTTTCTTCAGCATTCTGGCATTACAAATCTGACAAACTCCTGTCAGGAATATAAATTTAAGAGAAAGTAAATAAATGCAAAAACTCACCAGTTATAACACTCGTTAAAACTAACAATAGCTCCAGATGGATATATTTTCCCTTCATGCAAACAAGGACACTCTTCCGGTTTAATACAGTCTTCTCCTATAAAAATTAAAATAAATAATACTCTGATGGTAATTCATCCTGATCTTTTAGCAGTTTATGTTCTGGGTAATATTAAAGAAATATTTTTCATTTCCTTATAAACTGAGCAAATTTAGAAACAATGTAATGTTGTACATGAAATCATCACTTCAAGAAGTAACAAGAGTGTCAAACTTATGAATACAACTCTTCATTCACAAGACTACTGAGAGATTAATGGATTTCATATTTTTATATTTTTTTATTTTTATACTACTTTTAAATTGCTATATGCCCTTATTCCTATATATATATATATATATATATATATATATATATGTGTGTGTGTGTGTGTGTGTGTGTGTGTGTTTGTATGTATTTATTTATGTGTATATTTATATCTCTATATATAGTATTAGTACTGAAAAGCAATCTGTATATCCTACTTATTGTGGGTATACTGTAAAAATTCCACAATACTGCAGTATTCGTTTTGATAAAGCATCTCGTTTAGACATACAATGCTCAGAAGCACACAACTAACAATAGCAGATGAAAAATGTCCAGCACTGGCAGTAGAACTGCTAGATCACATGAATTCAACTTACCTTTGCTACTGATACTTGTGTGCTTTTTAATAATATATATCTATATAACATGCTTTCTCAATATGGATACTGCAGTATTATGACATTCTTATAGTACATTTCACCTTAAGTAGAATATTAATAATTTCTTTTGCAGGCACAAACTCTGGAATTTGTGGGGAGGAGGATAGTCAATCACATCAACCCCAGTCCTTGACTGGTACTTAACCCTTCTGTTACTGTATTTATTTTGAGATGCTCTGTGTTTCTTTCAATTACTTTAAATATAGCAAAAAATTTAGTAAAATAACTTAATCATTCAGCTAGTGTTAGGAATATAAATTGTGACTAAAGTTTGGTGGAAGATTTTAATTCAAAACTTATGAAAACAAGACATTTGTACTCAGAGCCAGAACCAGCTTCAGTCGGGTTGGTAATGAAAGTGTTAATTTATCGACCCCAAAAGGATGAAAGGCAAAGTTGACCTCGGCAGAATTTGAACTCAGAACATAGCGATGTCCAGCATGCTAACGATTCTGCCAGCTCACTGCCTTTAAGTAGGATGTCAATATTGCTATTCAGTACTCATGCAGATTCTGCCACATTGGTGGAAGAACTTGTATATATATATATATATATATATATATATCAGATGTTAAGGTTATATCCACAGATTTTCTGTAGAAGTTATCGTCAGCACTGATCTGTTATGATGTTTTGTATCCGAATACGTGTAATGCAAACAACAATGCGATCAAAGATGGAAAAATAGATAATGGGTGTATATGCCATATTTCAAGAGTTTTAGCTACTTCATCAACACCTATCCAACCCATTAATCATCCACGGACTCATTGCTTAATTAGCCACTAAATATAGCGGTGTAACATTATTGGATATATTAATTTACATATTAGAGACATTCCTGGCAGGTAGTACATGAATATTAATGACTTGCAGGGAACCAGTATTTCGTTATGCATCCATATCATACTACTAAGTATATCAAATGCTTTAGAAGTCAATACTGTGTTCTACTGTGTTAGCAGTGTTATTAAATCCCATGTTAAGATTATCTCTATGGATTTTCTATAGAAATTATAGCCAGCACTGATTTGTTTCAAAGTTTCTTATACAAATATCCAATGTAAACAATAAAGCAACACTGGCTCAGGATTGAAATTTGCTTTGGGGTTGCAAAATCAGGCCCAAAATCTTTTACAAATAAGGTCATGTTTTTTTTTATATTTATTATTTATGTTCTTTGCTCTTTGAGAAGAAACCTAATTCAAGCTACTTTTGACCAATCACTTTTTACTCACTGTTTTCTAAACCTGAGAAAAGTAAGTAGGGGTGTAAATTTTGATTTTGCACCCCACAAAAATTTTAGTGGGTGCACTTGTGCCCCCTGTTCCTGGGCCTGTGCAAAGCAATCAAAGATAGAAAAAGTAGGTAATGGATGTGTGTGCATATTTCGTGTGCTTTTGCTCCTTCTTCAGTTCCACAAACCCATTGCTTAAATAGCCACTAAATATAGTGGTGTAATATCATTAGATACATGGTCTGTATCAAAATGAGTGGGGTGGTACTAAGTGCTTATGGTTAAAGGGGAGAAGGGAAAGAATACCACTTGTGAGGGTGTAGAGGCTATGAAGGAAGTGAAATGTAGTAGGTTAGAGGAATTTGCAAAGGTAACGATGAGAAAGAATAGTTTAATAAGAGGGATGGTATTAGTTGAGGTGGTACGTGGCTAGGCTAACCTAGTCATACCTTAAGGTTAATTTTAATTAAGGATACTTATAGTTATGAGATTACACAGATTTAATAAATCAGGCAAATGACAAGTAGAACCCGTGTTTACAAGACAGTATTACATCTGAGAATCTATTAAGTAATGAGGGGTTGTGCTGGTGAAGGATGGTTATTGATTCTCTTAAACATAGTTTACACATACTGATGTTTGCACTGCATGAAGGAGCCTCACTTACAATGGACAAAGATAGGGTATAGGGAGCATTTTGAGATTTAGAGTTCTGTATATCAGTTGCTAAGGAGGTAGATAATTTAGAATTTGGATTAGAGAAAGAGTTCATGTGTGCATGGTATCAGTGCTTGAAATTGACAGTGCTGCCAATATAAGCCCTTACTTGGTGAGAGCATGGTGTTATAACATGGCACTTATAGATTACATTTTTATGCAGACAAACCTGTAAGAGGCCAAAGTTGAGAAACCCAACAATTGCAAGTTTTCCTACCTGCTCTACAGTTGGAGTTTACCACCGAGGAAGTCAAATTCCAGTGGTCCATTATTAGTGAACAAAAACTGGAAGTACGATTAGTATTAGATTAAGAGCGGGGTATCTATGCTAGTATATGTAGTCACATGGGGCGTGTTGTGAGAAGATGCCTCAAATCTGTCATTATTTAGTTGAGGGTTGTATTATTTCCACTTAATTTGGGGTGCAGTGTATCAAATTGCAGGTTCCAAGGACTGGCATTGTAGTTTGTGTCTGTTAGAGGGGCAATTATGGATCCCAAATTAGGTGTGGTGGAGTAGGAGATTTTATCTGATGATTTATTTAAGATGGGGTAGTATTTATGCTATAGTGGGAGGTTAAAGTTTAGGATTTTAAAGAAAAGTTGGATCTTTCTGATTTGGCAGGCGTCACTTTTTATTTATGTTTTATTTAGTGTGTTTTCTACCGAAACACTTTAAAACTTCCTATACTTGTATATTTTGTCGTATAGAACAGAGAAAAATATTTTATATTCGAAATTATTTCATGTTAAAAGTTGTCGTATTTCGGTAATTTCAACCAATCACTGACGTCTATTGAGGTGAAAACAATTACTGCTCTGGAGTGTAAACAACATGTTCTACCGGTGTAATGGGATCTTTTCCCTTGAATAAAATTAGTGCCGTTGTTTGTCAATAACTATCGGCGGTACTATTATTTATGAAATTGTTCGTGTGTTTGTACTGGTTTTAGCTTTAGGGTTTTAGGGTTAGGGTTCGGGTTTTAGAGTTTGGGTTAGGGTTAGAGTTAGGGTTATGAGTATTTTTGCAAAAATACTCATAAACCTAACCCTAAAACCCTAAAGCTAAAACCAGTACAAACACAAACGATGTCATAAATAACAGTACCGCCGATAGTTGTTGACAAACAACAGCACTTATTTTATTCAAGGGAAAAGATCCCATTACACCGGTAGAACATGTTGTTTACATTCCAGAGCAGTAATTGTTTTCACCTCAATAAGCGTCAGTGATTTGTTGAAATTACCGAAATACGACAATTTTAACACGTAATAACTTTAAAAACATAAATTTTTCTCAATAACACTAAGAGTAAAAGATGCTTTATATGACACATTCTACCAGTGTCCCAAGTTTGAAAGTGTTTCGTTAAGAAAACGAGTGGCGCCCGCCAAATCAGAAAGATCCGAAAAGTTTAGGTGGAGGTTTAACTTGGAGGGAGAAAGGTGCTGCAAACCATAAGATCTCTCGCTTCCTGCCTTTAGAATGTTTAGAGGGTGTAGATCTAGATAGGGAGGCTTATAGTTATTATAAGTTTGAGGCAGCCAGTGGGGCTGTCGGGTGTGATGTACAGGAGGTTTTCTTTTTGAGAGTTGATGGATTGATGTTGAGTGGAAGAAAGGTCTGTGGATTCGGCGCTAGTATAAGGAAAGAGACGTGCAATTTTTGTTTTAAGCTTCGTATTGGGGATATAAGAGATCTTTTCATGGAAGCCACTTATCTGGAGAGCCTGATCATAATACAGGGAGGGCATGGTTGTTAAAAATTTCTTCATTAGCAGATATGTTGGAGATTCTGATAGAAATGCCTGTGACTATATTATTAAAGGTAACTTTAGGGTGATTTGATTGGACGTTGATATTTTGTAAAAATTGATTGGCTTTTAAGGAAAGGGTGATATAGATTTGTATTTAAGCCCAGGATAACGTCTACGAAATTGACTGCCTTAGTGTCAATTTCAAACGAGATACTCAGGTTATATACTAAAATTAATAATCACATATAGGGTCCAATTTCAGGATTAAAGCAGTAAAAATAGTTTATTTCCCATCTTCAGTACAATATAGTCAAAGAAACATAATCACAGATATTTATACATACCCATCCATTTCTCAATGTCAGATTGAGAAATGGATGCATACTTTCAAGCGAAGATTAAGGCTTTATTTAACAGGATTGGTGATATTAAAGAATAATAATTTGAGATGTCAAACTGAAGGAAATGGGTGTGCTGTTTATGAGGAAGAGAGTGGAACCAAGTGATGAAGTTACCAGTACAAAGTGGAAGCTTAATGTTAGTCTTAACTAGAGGTAGAATTTGATTGATAATGCATTTATTAATTTGACTCAAGTCTAATTTAGTGAGGCAGATCAGTTTAATAGAAGGCTTAGTGGAGAAGTTGAGCTTATGGTCTTTCAGGGTGAAGCGGGGGAATTTAGGTGTATATGGTTCAGTTCATCATCATCATCATCGTTTAACGTCCGCTTTCCATGCTAGCATGGGTTGGACGATTTGACTGAGGACTGGTGAAACCGGATGGCAACACCAGGCTCCAGTCTGATTTGGCAGAGTTTCTACAGCTGGATGCCCTTCCTAACGCCAACCACTCAGAGAGTGTAGTGGGTGCTTTTACGTGTCACCTGCACGAAAACGGCCACGCTCGAAATGGTGTCTTTTATGTGCCACCCGCACAAGCCAGTCCAGGGGCACTGGCAACGATCTCGCTCGAAAATCCTACAGGAGCCAGTCAGGCGGTACTGGCAACGGCCACGCTCAAAATGGTGCATCTCATGTGCCACCCGCACAAGAACCAGTCCAGGGGCACTGGCAACGATCTTACTTGGCTTGCCGGGTCTTCTCACGCACAGCCCATTTCCAAAGGTCTCGGTCCGTAGTCATCGCCTCGGTGAGGCCCAATGTACGAAGGTCTTGCCTCACCACCTCAGCCCAGGTCTTCCTGGGCCTACCTCTTCCACGGGTTCCCTCAACTGTTAGGGTGTGGCACTTTTTCACGCAGCTATCCTCCTCCATTCTCACCACATGTCCATACCAGCGCAATCGTCTCTCTTGCACGCCACAACTGATGCTTCTAATGTTCAGCTTTTCTCTCAAGATACTTACACTCTGACGGGTATTCACATTGACATTACACATCCAACGGAGCATACTGGCTTCATTCCTTGCGAGCTTACGTATGTCCTCAGCAGTTACAGCCCATGTTTCACTGCCATGTAGCATGGTTGTTCGTACGCATGCGTCATACAGTCTGCCTTTTACTCTGAGTGAGAGTCCCTTTGTCGCCAGCAGGGGTAAGAGCTCTCTAAACTTTGCCCAGGCTATTCTTATTCTAGCAGCTACACTTTCAGCGCACCCACCCCCACTACTAACTTGGTCGCCCAGATAGCGGAAGCTATCGACTACCTCTAGTTTTTCACCCTGGAATGAGATAGAAGTTGTTTCCTGTTTGTTTGCAGTCTTTATTGCACCTGAACATCTGCCACAAACAAAAACTAACTTGCTAGTTAACCTGCCTTTGATGTTGCTGCACCTCTTATGTGTCCATAGCTTGCACCGGGTACATCTTATAGAGTTACTACCTACTCCTTTTCTACATACTGAGCAGGGCCATCTACCTGAAGGGGTTTGTGTTTTATCTACCTTCCTACTTATTAGGATTTTGGTTTTAGCTAGGTTGACTCTAAGGCCCTTCAATTCTAGACCTTGCTTCCACACCTGAAACTTCTCCTCTAGTTCTGATAGTGACTCCGCAATTAGGGCAAGGTCATCAGCATAGAGGAGCTCCCAGGGGCAACCTGTCTTGAACTCCTCTGTGATTGCCTGGAGGACTATGGTAAATAATAGGGGGCTGAGGACGGAACCTTGGTGGACCCCTACCTCTACCCGGAATTCATTGCTGTACTCATTTCCAACCCTCACCTTACTGGCCGCATCTCTGTACATGGCTCGCACAGCTCTCACTAGCCATTCTTCTATCCCAAGTTTCCTCATTGACCACCAGATAAGGGATCGGGGGACCCTGTCAAAGGCTTTCTCCATGTCAACGAAAGCCAGGTACAGAGGTTTATCCTTGGCTAGGTATTTCTCTTGCAACTGTCTCACTAGAAATAAGGCATCAGTAGTGCTTTTACCTGGCACGAACCCAAACTGCATCTCATCTAAATTGATTCGCTCCCTAATTAGTTGGGCTATGACCCTCTCTGTAACTTTCATAACCTGATCTAACAGCTTGATGCCTCTGTAATTATTTGTATCTAAAGCGTCCCCTTTACCTTTGTAGCAGTTGACTATGATGCTGCTACACCAGTCATAGGGTATGACTCCTTCGTGTATCACCTGGTTCGTAATACGGGTGACTAGGCTATAGCCAACTTTAACAAATTTAGATCAGTTTATCTGCATAATTGCCTCTAAATAAATATATAAGTATGTATGTGTGTGTATAGATGGATAGATAAATAACTATTTTAATTGGAGAAAAGAAATATAAACCAATGCAATAAATGTAATAAAATTTGTGTTCATTCCAGAGAACAGATGTATCTCCATAGCTTTTATGGCAAAGTGGTATAATTCATATACATTATAATTCAGCTCTGCCCATCAGAGCTAAGATAATTTATAATGAAATTAGATCCACTGGATATGCAGTAAATATAGTGAGGCAAGAAGTAAATACAACAAACTATATAAAAGGACCCAGTACTGTAATAGATTAGGTTTGAAGGAGTTTTAGTTGAGCAGATTGACCTCCACCTCTTTTTTTTTTTTTTAAAGCCTGGCACTTACTCTGCTTGCTTCTTTTGCTGAACCACTGAGTTATGGAGACAAACCATAACAAAATAACAAACAAAATAACGGTTTTCAAGAGGTGTAGAGGTGAGGCACAAAGACAGACAGACACACACACACATACATATATACTAGGTGACGTACCCGGTAATTCTTGGGAAAGCAGAGCTTATCTCTTGATTCTATTGTCATAATTGTTTCGCTAACCGAATAACAACAATACAAACTATGTGGCCCTTAAAATGGTTTTTGTGCATTTACAAAGAATACTAAACTGTCTTACCCAGGATCTTGTTTTTAAAGAATTCCCAATAAGTTATGAAGACCCAAATTGTGAAGTCAGTTATGTAATAACATGAAATTAGTTATCCGATAGTAAGAATTCAAATAAAGTAGCACCGAAAAGGACTTTAATGCATTCCCAGAGTATATAGAGCATAAGAGGAATTACTAATAAGGTATGTATACTAAAATCGTGAAGCTTGTTAATTAATAACAAGCTAGTCAGATATGAGATAATAACAGTTCAAAGTAAATAACTCTGAAAAGGGCTTCTGTGCATCCCCAGAGAGTATTACCCTCAGGGGCACTAGTGAATAAGTCAGTAACTGAAATAAGTGGATCTATTGTTTAGGAAAATTTTATTTACTTGTTTAAGGGTTGTACTGGATAAACTGCGAAAATAACTCTAACATTTCAAATACTAAGAAATAAGCATATTCAATTTGATTTATACCAAATGATTTAGGAAAATGAATGGGTTATTTTCCTTGGCTGTTAAAATCTGGGCGAATGGGTTATTTCCCTTGGATCTTAAAATGAAATATATTATATATATATATATATGTATGTATGTATGTATGTATGCAACATATCTTTTGATTGATTTTTAAACATAGAATCTGTTTTCTTTTTAGACAAGGATTTTTAATGCTCTTATCCACTAAGCCTCAAAATATAATGTAGAATATATTAAGAATTAAAAAGTTAATGCTGTGGAAATCTCAAACTACTGTAAATTATAATTAATCTTGAAGAGATTTGGAATATTCTACTTTGAACTTGCTTTACTTGAGACATTGTAACTTTCATTCACTTTGTGATTATCATTATTACCATCATCGCCATCATCAAAAAAGCCGCATATGACCTTTTTCTGCTTTGTCAGGAGAGAAAAAGCAGTGTTTGTGATCTTTAGCAGGACCTCTGAGTCTAGTGATGAAAAAGAAGGGAAACCCCCAAATTATGAATTATCTTTTAACCAAAAGGTGGGCTGGATATGAACCTAAGTAAGAGACATCCCTTAAAATTTTGTGCTTAGTTTTGGAGTCACATGGTTGTGAACCATATTCTTACATACATGGCTATCAGTCTGTTAAAAATTATTCCATTAAACTGAAAATTAAATAATCAAATCCAACATTTTAATTAAATAAAATATTTTTTCTCCTATAGCTATTGAATTTTTTTTATGAAACTGAAGAGAAAATATTGTTCATTTAAAGATAGGAGGGAAGTTACATGTGTGAGAAAAATAATTGAATGCCAAAGGTAAGTTATATAGGATTAAATACTCCATAATGATAAGTGACGTGTGTGTGTGGTCTGTGTACTACATATGTAAAGAATCCTGAAGTTGTGTTCTTGAGGTGAAGTGCAAGTGAACAACATTAATAGACTGAGAAACAATAGATGTTTAACAAAGATATCAATCGATAAATAAAGTCTAAAAAGTTGTTGAAAGTAGAAGATATATTTGCAAAAGTGAAAAAAAAACCCCAAAAAAACAGTCGATAAAAACAAGGTGGAAAACATAGGAAATAATAGTAAAGAACATTTTTAAAGTACTTCAAATCTTCCTTACCGTCTTCAACCAAACCTTTTGGACAAAAGCAGCCTTCTACACAAAAAGTAGTATTGTCGAAAAGATGGGTTCCTTCTTTGTCTCTACACGTTGGAGGATTGGGAGGACCACATTCTTTGTAGACTCGAGGCCAATCACACATAACAGCTGAAATAAGACATATTTTATTTTAGTTTTAACATTTTGTGCATTAAACATTTTATGACATTATTTAAAACTTGAAATTGATTACACACAGCACAGTGGTTATTTCTTGGAGGGAAGATATTCAAAATAATTGTGTTCTTTCTGTTCTCCCCCCCCCCCCTCTCTCTCTCTATATATATATAATATATTTATATATGTGAATGAGAAAAAGGAGAAAATAGAAAAATTGATGCATAGACATCAGTTTATTCAAAGATAATAAAATCAACATAATATGAAATTCTTATTCCTACAGCTGTTTCCATATTCAAAATCAATTTTAAATTTTCATGTTGAAATTGGTTAATTGGATATTTCATGAGGGGAGAATTTCCAGAAAGGAGTTTCATTCCAACGTCAATTTCTCCATTTTCTCCTTTTTTCTCATTCATAGATATTTTAAATGCCAATATACAGTTTTCACTGAACACTGGTATAAACCAGAGAACTAGGATGCAAACATCCCTTAAAAGGTTACAGGTCCTTGGCATGATTATACTTATATATATCATCATCATCATCATTTAACGTCCGTTGTCCATGCTGGCATCAGTTGGAGGGTTTGATTGGGAAGGCACGCTGGAAGGCTGTGCCAGGCTCCAGTCTGATATTGTATGGTTTTCTACAGCCGAGTGCCCTTCCTAACACCAACCACTCCGAGAGTGTAATGTGTGCTTTTATGTGCCACTGGCATGGGTGCCATTTGCATGACACTGGTATCTGTCATGACTGCAATTTTGCTTGGCTTGATGGGTCTTCTTCTCAAACACAACATAATGCTAAACGTTTTGGTCATTGCCTCCATGAGGCCCAGCACTCGAAAGGAAGTTATATTTTTATATATATATATTTATATAAATTTTTACAGATATTTGATAAGATGAGATTCATCAAAACCGGTAATATTTTCTTTATATAATTTTTTAAAATCATTTTTATTAAATTTCCTCTTAAATTGAAATGTCTTAGACTTACTTTTCATGCTGCTTCCACCTCCACCTTTTATATATAAAAATTTGATTTCTATAGATCTCTAATCTTTTTTCAACCTATATATATATATATATATATATATATATATATATATCATCATCATCATCATCATCATCGTTTAACGTCCGCTTTCCATGCTAGCATGGGTTGGACGATTTGACTGAGGACTGGTGAAACCGGATGGCAACACCAGCCTCCAATCTGATTTAGCAGAGTTTTTACATCTGGATGCCCTTCCTAACGCCAACCACTCAGAGAGTGTAGTGGGTGCTTTTATGTGTCACTCGCACGAAGGCCAGTCAGGCGGTACTGGCAATGGCCACACTCAAAATGGTGTATTTTATGTGCCACCCACACAAGAGCCAGTCCAGGGGCACTGGCAACGATCTCGCTCGAAAATCCTACGAAGGCCAGTCAGGCGGTAGTGGCAACGGCCACGCTCAAAATGGTGTATTTTATGTGCCACCCGCACAAGAGCCAGTCCAGAGGCACTGGCAACGACCTCGCTCGAAAGTCCTTACACATGCCGCGGGCACAAGTGCCAGAAGGGCGATGCTGGGCACAGGTGCCATCACAATTTCACTTTCGTTTGCCCCAATAAGTCTTCGCAAGCTGAGTTCCGTGTCCAATGAAGGAGACGACGTTGGCACGGGTGCCAGTCGTCGAATTTAGTTCGATTTCACTTGCCTCAGCAAGTCTTCGCAAGCGGAGTTTAGTGTCCAATGTAGGAAAGGTACCCATGAGTGGGCTGGCTACACCCCTGGCAGAAGCCTTGGATTTAGGTCTCACTTGGCTTGCCAGGTCTTCTCACGCACAGCACATTTCCAAAGGTCTCGGTCAGGAGTCATCGCCTCGGTGAAGCCCAATGTTCAAAGGTCTTGCCTCACCACCTCAGCCCAGGTCTTCCTGGGCCTACTTCTTCCACGGGGTCATACATGTGTGTGTGTGTGAAAAGGTTGAATTATATTTCATCATATACATTGGAGGGTTCCAAAAAAGCAATTTCTAACAAAGATTCTTCATATTTTGCTGGTAGCGTACTGGCGTAAGTTTTTGCGAATATGAAAATATTACTTGTATAGTGTGTGTTATGAAAATTTATGGAAAGGAATCCCATAAAACTCAACAAATTTGTTAAAAATGGAGAAGAGAAGTGATACTTCTTGCACTGAAGAGAACAATGATATATAATTAATTTAATTTAATCAAATTAATTTAATTATTCCACCATGAATTTACATGTTAATATCACTGTTTGAAACAATCGTATGCGTTTATGAAAGTTCTTTCAAATTTTAACATTTTCTCTTCTCCATTTTTAACAAATTTGTTGAGTTCTATGGATACCTTTCCATAAATTTTCATAGCACACTATATATACAGGGTGTCCACAAAGTCTGGGTACGTGGAGTAAATAAAATCATGACATAAACAATTAAATATAAGAAATAATAATTTCTTAAAGTATGTGTTAATCCTCATGAACCCAGATTTTGAGGACACCCTGTATATATATGCATATACATGTTTAATTAAGTACATAAAAAAACACACACACACATTTGTGCATTTGGTGTTTTGGGTCAAGTATGTGAAATAAAATGCATGTATTTAATAAACAAAAGTTGCACAAAATTTAGAAAGTAATTCAAAATGAAGATTTTGCTTGTGTGTCACACATAGAAAACAAAAATGAAATAGAGTTTGTTTATAAGATATTTAGTTACATCATTTATGAAGGTTTCATTAACAAGAATGGCTATCAGTTATATAATGTAAATCATAAAATCAAATTGACGTGTCAAATCTTCAGAAATGCATATCATCATCATCATCATCATCATCTTTTAATGTCCGTTGTCCATGCTGGCATGGGTTGGAGGGTTTGACCAAGGCTGGTAAGCTGAGGGGCTGCACCAGACTGCAGTCTGATTTGGCATGGTTTTCCATGGCTGGATGCCCTTCCTAATGCCAACCAGTCCAAGAGATTAATGGGTGCTTTTACATATCACTAGCCCAGGTGCTAGTTGTGTGACTTCAGTATCTGACATAACTACAATTTCACTTGGCTTGATGGGTCTTCTCAAGCATAGCATATTGCCAAAGGTCTTGGTCACTAGTTATTGCCTCCATTCGAAGATCATGCTTCACCACCTTGTCTCAGGTCTTCCTGTGTCTACCATTTCCACAGATTCCTTCCACTGTTAGAGTGCAGCACTTCTTCACACAGCTACCCTCATCCATATGCATCACATGATCATACCAGCACAGTCATCTCTTTTGCACACCATATCTGATGCTTCTTATACCCAACTTTTCTCTCAGGACACTTACACCCTGTTGTGCATTCACACTGACATTGCTCATCCAGTGGAGCATACTAGCTTCATTCCTTACAAATCTGCACATGTCCTCAGCAGTCACAGCCCATGTTTCACTGCCATGGCTGTTTGCATACAGGTATCATAGTCTGCTTTTCACTCTGAGAGAGAAGCCCTTTGTTTCCAACAGAGGTAGGAACTCTCTGAACTTTACCCAGCCTATTCTTATTCTAGCAGCTATGCATCCACTTCTGCTACTGACTTGGTCACTTAGGTAATGAAAGCTGTAAACTACTTCTAGTTTTC
The DNA here is from genome assembly GCF_046866305.1 of Octopus bimaculoides. Lineage (NCBI taxonomy): Eukaryota > Metazoa > Mollusca > Cephalopoda > Octopoda > Octopodidae > Octopus > Octopus bimaculoides. The sequence goes on from NC_142929.1 coordinate 8,056,693, forward strand.
CCCACTGACATTTGATGGAGTCTATTTTCTCTACATTTTTAGTGTTAATTGTACCTATGCACCTTCTGTACATAAAAACTATTTTCCCTGTTAATCTTCCTCTGATATTGCTGCACCTCTTATGTGCATTAATAAAGCCTATGAAGTTCCATCAGCGAGTTATTATTGCTATTATTACCTCCATCTTAGCGAAGGTGGAGGTATTGTTTTCAGTTATGTTTGTTTATTTATCCGTGGACAAGATATCTCAAAAACTGCTGGATGGATTTAGATGAAACTCTCAGGGATGTTTGACCTTGTGACTGGCATGAACTGATTAGATTTGGGGATCAACCTGGTTCTGGACGAGGATTCTGTTATTTTTCTGGGGTTTTTTTTCTTTTTTACTTAATTTTTGAGAGCGGTCAGGTCCATTTTTAGTATTCTCATTTGTGAGAGCAGTTGAGTTTATTTCAGATATTCTCATTTAAAAAATCATCTCTGGCTAATCATTGAGAGGACGTTGGTGTTGCCTTGGCAGAGGTTTGCTCTCTCTGAGTGCTCTTGTTATATTTATCCCAAGCTGAAAGGAGTTCCATACCATCAGATTACCCTGGGATAGAATTAACAGGTGGCAGCTGACAATTAAAAGCATAGGAGCTTTTAAGAGCACATCTGAGGCCTTTGATCAAACTAAAGTAAACAGATGGATGTGTGTGTGTGTAAGTTATTAAGAAAGAAGTATAACTGTATTGAAATAGATATATAGTGATAAAAAGAGAGATCAATAGCAAAAGCATTGGTCATATTATTTATGCTTTATTCTTTGAACTTGATGAAAAAATATATTTTTGAATACTTACCACACCTATCATTGTTTCTCCATCTAGCTACGACACCAATGTTTGTACATCTTCTGGCAAAGTTTGCAACAGCTGTACAATAACATTCACAATCTCCACCCAAGTTGCAACTATAATAATTAAAAAGGATTAAAAATTCAAATAAATACTTGTTTATATTAAAGATTTTCTTAACTTTTATATACAGTCTCTTTATTTTTCTTTAAGTTCTGGAATCGACCTCACAAATTTACAGAATTGAAAAATTTATTTAACAGAAAAAAACCCCAAAAAACCAAAATACTATTATTCTAGTCTTGAGCATAAATATTCTAAAACAACTGCTGGCCATTTCCTGCTTCATGAATCTGATGAAAATCTGATTTTATATTGTATTTCAACTCCTTGACAGTACTCTGCTGAGTTACACAAATCTCTTTCATTTTTTATCAAGAGTGCTTTTATATACATTTTAATAAAAGTAAACTATATCAACATGGTATTTTCACATTTATAAATTGCCAAGGACGGTATTTTCTAACATTTTATACAATTCTACAATGCTAAACACCAGTGTTCTTTGTTCATATGAGTAAAAAAACTATTAATCTGCACATCAACATAGCTTTCACTACAATACTGTTCTATATTTTAGAGTGAGGAATTCTGTAACTTAGTGGTTCGGCAAATTTGACCGATAGAATAAGTACTAGGCTTACAAAGAATAAGTCCTGGGGTCAATTCCTTCGACTAAAGGCAGTGCTCCAGCATGGCCACAGTCAAATGACTGAAACAAGTAAAAGAGTAAATAAACCATTGTAAAAATAATTTTAAAAAATTTAAAGGAATAAATAGTTCCAACTTACCCACAAGAATCGTGTAAACAGTCATCATAATATTCCTGCACAACAGAATCAGGTAACACTTCTCGACATAAGGAGAAGACATTGCCATATTTAATAACTTTACATGATTCAATAGCCCATGGTTTTCTGCGTGGCTGTAGCTGAATTTCAAAATGTATTAAAAGGAATATTATTAAAAACATGAGCAGGCTATTTGATTTGTAAACTGAATTATTTTCCATTTTTATATGACATTTTCAACCTGATATGAAATAATTCATGAAATACAGAGGTAACATTTTTCATTACAATTTATGCAAACACTTTGCTGAACATAGGAGTTATCAAGAGCTCCCAAAACATAGGTTGAGCCTTTCACTTCACCTTGCTAAGCCAATTTTTAGGTTTTGTTATCACTTTATACTGTAGGTCATGTAATGTTTATAACCATTCTTTTATCCTTATTTCCATTCTGGGCTGAACTGCACATTGAACTGTCCTTAAATGGTTTCAATAGCATATCAGTTTTTCTACAAGAAGAGGCTTCTAGCTTTCAAACTCAATCTTTCTCCATTACTGGAGAAAAAGATTGTTGTTTGTTACTTCTTGAGCCATGTCTGGCTCATAAAGGCTGGTTTCCAGGTTTCATTGATGTATAGGTTCCTCACCTGGATGGGACGCCACTCTGTCACAGGTGAGCTGCTGGATGCAGGAAGAAAAAGTGAGAGACAGTTGTGGCGAAAGAGTCAGCAGAAGTTTGCCATTACCTTCTACCGGAGCCATGTGAAGCTTAGGTATTTCGCTCATAAACACACACAATGCCCAGTCTGAGATTCAAACCCATGATCCTTCGACTGAAAATCCGCTGCTCTAACCACTAGACCATGTGCCTCCATGGAGAAAAGAATACTGTGAGTAATCTCATATGACACTTCTCAGGATATAATGTAATTAATTTCAAAAGTAAGAGAAACAAGAACTAACTGCTATATTTCACAGATATTTTATTAGTCCTAGAAGACTGACCTCAACAAGACTCAAACTCAGGGTACAGAGAACTTGAACAAAAATCACTAGGCATTTTATCCCATGCTCTAACAAATCTGTCAATTCACCAAGAACACGAATTTATTTTCTATTGTGAAACTTGTGCATCAAGAGAGCTGAATGAATAATTTTTCCTTTGTTTAACTCAATTTTTCCTGCTATCGTCCCTCACCCTTCTCTTCCATTTATTTTGTTTGTATTCTGTTTAACTTCTCCACAATCACTCATGGTGACATTGCTTCATTTACATTTTTTCATTCAGTTATTCATCATCTACATGTCTTACACCTGGAACTCATCAGGCAGTGGAGAATTAGGGTGTAACATAAAGCTATGGGAAACAACTCTGACATAGTATTCTGGCAGATAGTTTTTATTGTTCAACTCTGTTAAGTCTTTGGTTATTTCTGTATTCAGTCCCATCTCCACCATCCTGATCATGTCTTGCCATTGGATCCAGCTGATTAGAGATGATGGGGCATGAATGATGCTGTTCAAGTTCTTGCCACTTAAAACTAGATTACACCATGTCATGATCTTGCAATTAATTGGTGTGTGAGCTTCTTGGAGTCACAGACAGCTAGACCTTTCATTGCAGTGGCTGGCACATCACACACATCTGCAACAATGGAAATACTACCACTTTCAAAGCTTCTTCACTTGTAAGGGCACATGGAATGTGTTGGACAGGTGGGATCAGTTGTAATTATTTGGTCTCCAAATGGCTGCATCCTCAATTGATATCACATGAAGTCATAATTTCCATTGATCTCCATTGGGTAAACACCATCAACTCTTATCTTTACTTCCAATACTATAATATTTTCCCCTTTTTCTTTTTCCCATACATTCGTTCTTGTTTCTTTTGTTTCCTATTGCTGTTCTTTTACAGACTGTTTTCATGCAATCTCAGTTTGAAACAGAATTTTTCTGCAACGGTCAGCATGCCTGAGTTTTGGCATTTGCTGGATTCTTTCTTGGTAACCCAAACCACCAAAAATACCTTCAAATTCCAGTGACTATGTTTGACATTGTTTAACCCATTTGTGCCGAAATTTTTCTAGTATATGAAATTACCTGAAAAATCACAGATGCTATTATTTTGACCTAAATAGCAACTGGAAAAAATTTCATTGAAATCCGTTTGATACAGACAGCATATGCATTAAGAACATGTTTCATTCTTTGATACAGATCATACGCAAATCACAATTTGTATCAAGTATTTGTTTTATACCCTTGTAAATTAAGTGTCAGTTTAAAAGGACAATCAGCATGAATGGGTTAAAAGAAGTTTCCTATCAAAACTGAATCATAACTTGACTGCAAAGAAAAGAAGACAGTCAACTGGATTAACTATCTTGTTTTACTGATACTCAGTTTTATTGATCTTAGATAAATACAAAATTGACTTCAGCATAATCCAAATTAAGAGTTTAGAGAGATAAAGCTAAACACTAATACTTTTAAAGAAAAACATTTACTAACTCAGTGACTTCTAATGGCACTTAATTGAATTTATTTTAAGGGTTATGTTTAACATGAACTCTTTCAATTCACTACAAAATCATAGAAAATATTTAACCCAGTTAATGAATTAAAACAAAAGTAAATTTTTCTACATCTTTGTGTTGGTATTTGAACAGTTTATATTCAAGGTGTGCTATTGTGAAAAATCATGAACATTTGGAAAGTAAATAACTTTAAAATTGTTATATAGACACCTGGATAAAACCATGTCGTTTAACATATTTCATGCTTTCTCAAATCCATAAAAACAAAGAGGTATTCGTAAATATTCTTTAGAGAGTATATGATTTTAATAACAAGGCAAATTCTTAAGAATTGATCCTAATTGTAAATCTCAAGTAAGTTTTTTTCTTTCTTTAATTTGAATTTCTTTTTTCATAATATCAAACTAGGAAGTCCAATAAAAGTTAATGAGTTGTACATGCAACAAGTATCTGCACAGTTTCTATCTATGAAATTCCACCTCAAGGTATTGGTTAAACAGTTTATGCTACAATAAAAAAAAAGAAAAAAGAAATGAACAAATATGTTTTTACATACCTCACAAGCATCTTTCAAAGTTGAAGGAGGCTTTAGACAGTCAGTAACTCTCCAAGTATGGGCAAATTCAGAAGGTACTTTTTCAACTGAATTGGATCTTGTTTGAAAGTCATTTGTAGAGTCATGATCTCTGTTGCCACACAGACCTTGTACTTTCCCAGCCCATTCATCGCTCAATTGGACATACAGTCTAGTACCTAATATGTATAAATACAATAAATATAAGATAATAACATATGCATGTCAAAGCTGGTTATTCACTCTATCTCTCGCATTCTTTCTAATGAATTTCAAAGTTTTCCTTACTTTTATCCCATGTAAAAGTAAAACCTACAGATGTATGAACTATATAAGTGAATTCAGTTTCCTTCACTGAATAATTCTGCGAGACAAGACCTCTGTCAGAAATATCGAAGTCATCAAAGGTTGGTGGCTTTCCTTGTACAAAGTGAATGGTTTTGTTGAAGATTTTTAACTCAATATTCTTTGTGCAAACTGTAAATGGGAAGTTGCATTCAATATTCCTGACAATAACTTTAAATGTTCCATCCAATGATTCTGTAAAGGTATATGCACAATCGCTTTCAAAGGAGTAGTGAAGACCATCAAATGTAGAGTAGTGAGATGCACCAGATGTCCAACATTCAGCTGAAATAGAAGTATAATGCTTGTTTACAATTTGGTTTAGCAACCTTTATATATGTGTGTGCGGAACATTACATACATACATTTTAATAAATATTTTGGGTAAGGTTGGATCAGATGGAACACATTTTACAAAAGTGCTTATTTTCAACACATGGTTACATTGGTAAAACTACAACATCATTTTTTAAATATATATATATGTGTGTGTGTGTGGTAAGTAGCTTGCTTGCCAACCACATGGTCTTGGGTTCAGTCCCACTGCGTGACACCTTGGGCAAGTGTCTTCTACTATAGCCTCGGGCCGACTAAAGCCTTGTGAGTGGATTTGGTAGACAGAAACTGAAAGAAGCCCGTCGTATATATGTATATATATATATATATATATATATATACATATATGTATGCGTGTGTGTATGTTTGTATGTCTGTGTTTGTCCCCCCAACATCGCTTGACAACCGATGCTGGTGTGTTTAGGTCCCCGTAACTTAACGGTTCGGCAAATTTGACCGATAGAATAAGTACTAGGCTTACAAAGAATAAGTCCTGGGGTCGATTTGATTCGACTAAAGGCGGTGCTCCAGCATGGCCGCAGTCAAATGACTGAAACAACTAAAAGAGTATATGTTTATTGTCTTCATCATTTTTGTTAATGACTACCATTATGATTTCCATAAAACCAACCGGTGGGCTTATCCTTTGGAGAAGTTTTATCAAAAGCAAAGTTGTCATTTTGGATATCAACAAAGCTTTCAACCATGTCTGGCATGTAAACCTCCTTTCAAAACTGTCTCTCATCATTTGAATTACATTTCACTATCATTGTCTATTGATAAAGCTTTTTCTATCCCTCATACTATCAACTATGGCATACCCCAAACTTTACTTTTGTTACCCTATTTCTTTACACCATTGACTTATCCCCACATCCAACTACACCCACACTTATGCAGATGACACTAAACTTCATTCTTTCCTAATATATCCAGCCATGTGTCTTCCACTTTTAATGGGTTGATTCCACAAACACCCATGCACTCCATGAACAGAGACCTTGAAAATATTTTCCAATAGAGATATGCCAATCTTGTTTTTCTCAAGAGCAAGGAAATACATATACTAGTCATTTAAAGAAGACCTTATCACACGACATTTCTCTCCTTCAATCATAATCTCCACTCAACTAGAGTCCACAAAACCACTCCAATTGCTTGATCTTCTTAACACTGAGGATCTCTTCTGACAAAAATACCGCCTTAACATAATTCAGACTACATCTCAATAACTGGCCCCTCACTTCAGAGTCAAAACGGTTACTCAGCCTCCAGCAAATAATGACACTTCTTTTCAGTTTAAGTGAAGATGTACTTGCGGTAGTGAGGTTAATTGGGAGATTTTCCTTTCATCATATTTCGACATGAAGCATGTGGTCAAGTGTTTCGGCTGCCTGATTGTGGGTTTGATTCTTGAACCGGTTGGCATGTTCAGTTATTAGAATACAAATGAAAGATTAATTTTCATGTATTGTCAAAGGCAATCTAGGCTAATGGAATGTATTCCTTTCCAAGATATTGATTGCAACAATGTTTCAGCGGGGTCATTTTTGTTGCCAACAAGCCATGTTGCTGCATCAAAGAAGTGGGCTTCTACCTCCATTTAAATATGATAAAATTATATTATACATGATGCATAGGCTTCTCAGCCCTCAGTACTGTGGCACTCCTAGCATCTACCTGTGTGCAGGTGAAGTCTAAAATAGAATTAATGAGCATACTTTGCTTAGACCACCAACCTAAATAATAAGATCTAAATAGTTCTCAGATCATTAGAGATATATGAATATAAGGGTGTTGGTATCAGTGATTTTCAAAATTGTAAATGATGATAAGTTGAAGAAATTTTAGAGTAACTGATTTTTATCAATTAGGGAGCATAAGTTTTAAAACAGGCTTAAAAAAAATTAATTGTATTTTTTTAATGCAATTAACAAACTAACCTGGACAGTTCTCTGGACCACTACTCTGCTGCCATACTGAATTTATACATTCTCTAAAATACAAAAGAAATGAAATCAAGAGTCTAGAAATTCACTGTTGAATTTGAGATCTAATAAAATCAAATTGTGTGCTTGGCTTAATAATTCTATCGGAAAGCAATTGGCAAATAAGGATGATTATTTCATCAAGCTGTTTTCCTTAGTTCAAGGGTAAAGACAAATCACAGATGGCCCTGCTTGGTATGTAGAAAAAGTGTCAAGAGAAACTGCATACGGTGAACCCAGTGCAAGCTATGGACACATGAGAGGTGCAGAAGTATCACTGGAAGACTAACAGAGTCTTTACATGTGGCAGATATGCAGGTACATTGAACACAAGGAATGCATGAAAAAATAGGCACCCTCCAATGTCAGTAGGGATCCTTAGAAATAGTAGATAGTTTCCATTACTTAGGTGACCAAGTTAGCAGTGGTGGAGGATGCTCTGAAAGCATAGCTGCTAGAATAAGAACAGGCTGGGCAAAGTTCAGAGAGCTACTACCTCTGTTAGTAACGAAGGACTCCCCTCTCAGAGTGAAAGGCAGATTGTATGATGCCTGTGTATGGACAGCTATGTTACATGGCAGTGAGACATGGGCTGTGACTACAGAGGATATGCAATGGCTTGAAAGGACTGAAGCCAGTATACTGCACAGGAGGAGTAAAGTCAGTGTGCATATATGACAGAATGTAAGTGATTTGAGAGAAAAACTGGGTATATGAGGCATCAGATGTAGTGTGCAAGAGAGAAGACTGTGCTGGTGTGGTCATGTGATTTGTATAAATGAAGACAGTTGCATCAAGAAGTGATGATCTCTAATCGTAGAGGAATATGTGGGAGGGGCAGACCCAGGAAGAAGTGATGAGAAAGGCTCAACAGATGTTGTCTTCACAGAGGGGATGACAGGGGACTGAGACTCCTGACAATTTGTGGTGCTTGAGAAGAAACTCCAAGCAAAGTAAAATCGTGCTTGTCCATGCATACAGGCATGACCCTTGCACCCCTCTTCAGCTGGGTGTTCCTAATCTTGTAGGCTCATGGGTGCTGGTGCTATGTAAAAATCACCTGTACTGGAGTCAGTAAAAGCACCCAGTATCCTCTGTAAAGTGGTTGGCATTAGGAAGGGCATCCAGTTGTAGAAACCATGCCAAAATAAACATGGAGCCCAGGCCATTCTTCAGCTGGCCAAACCGTTCAACCCATACTAGTATGGAAAAATGAACATTAAATCATCATGATCATGATATATATATATATATATATATATATATACAGGGGTTGGATGAAATAATGGAAACATCTTAAAATTTCAAACAAATTTATTTTAATATGGGGTAGGACCGCCTTTGAATTCTATAAGGTATGGACTTGCACAAAGTTTGAATTGTTTCCAAAGGAATTGTTGTCCATTCTTCATCTAAAACAGTCTCCAGTTCTTGTAGTGATGATGGTGGAAGATATCAACTCCTTACTTGTTTTTTACTAAAATGCACCATAAATGTTCAATAATATTGAGATCTGAGGACTGTGGTGGCCAGATAAGATGTTCAACTTCACTAGAATGTTCCTCGTGCCATTCAATACCAACTTTAGCTGTGTGAATTGGTGCATTATCATACTGAAAGATTGTGTTACCCTCAGTTCTACAACCATAGAATGAATTTGATTAGATAAAATGCTTAAACAGTCTTGACTATTAATTCTGCCATGAATGGAAACCATTGGCCCTGTGGATTTCCAAGATACAGCCCCCCCAGATCATTACAGATCCTCCTCCATGTTTAACAGTTGGAAGAATACAGTCTGGGTCAAATACTTCTTTTGGCTGTCTCCACATGTATACTTGGCCAGTGGTTGGAAATAGGGTAAAGGATGACTTGTCCGAGAAAACAACATTCTTCCACTGGTCTAGGGACCAATTCTGTAGGTTTTTACTCCACTCTAAATACTTTGCAACCTTTGTTTTTGAAAGTAGTAATAGTGAAACAAGCTTTTGACAGTTTTATAGATTTCAAAATTATGATGCTATGATGCTAGGTGATTCCATTATTTTGTCCAACCCCTGTATATATATATATATATATATATATATATATATATATAACCAAATATCTATTCCTATGTATACAAAACTGGGGCATAGCAGCTGATGGTTTTTACGCTAACTTGCATATAATCATTTGCAGGCTATTCAGCTTGTCTCCAATTCAGTTCAGGTAGATGAGACTGATAACCGCAAGAACGGTGAAGCATCAATGTCCATCACTCCTGGATAGGATTTGGGGTCAGTTATCTTGCCTGTCTATAACTTTCAGGTGCTTTAACTCCTGGCAGTTTGAGAGCGTCATCTCCTCTGTGTCAAATTGTAGCCTACCTGCAAATGAGCAAATCACATACGTTGAGTATATGTTTTCAATAATGATTAAATAGTACGTTTGCTGATGTGTGTAAAATTTGGTGAAGCTGAAATTAATTAACTAGAGTTGCACGAAGTAGCATTTAATGAAATATATTAGGTGTTTCTAGGGCTAATGGATGTATGGGTCTATGGTTGTTTTGCAGATATTGATTGTTTAGTGAGACAAAGACAGGATACAGTTATATAAAATATCTGTGTCATATTGAATAGAAATGGAATTTGCAATTAACGATGAAAACAGACATGTTCAGTGAATCACGTAGGAGTAAATGAAGATATTTAGTTTGGCATAAGATGTTCTGACCTTTTGATTATTCCCAGAAGTCTTGGTTAATTTTCAAGACATTCGAGAGTTTTGGTTTCTCTTATGTTTTTATACAGGTCTTGGCCACTTTGTGACAATAGAAAGGGCAACGCACAGGATGTCTTTCAGGGCCTCCATGATTGTTGAGAGAAAGGAAGAACGTTATCATCTGATTGAAAACCTAATCCAAATGTTTACAACTGGGTGAATTTGTCAAAAAGGCTCCAAAACCCAAATGATTGCCTCTACCTGGGCAGTGGTTATAACTTGAAATTAGGATCAACTTTTATAAAACATATCTAATAATTTTAATGAAATCCTTGGTAAATGAAGTAGCTATGCAGTTAAATAGAATTTTGGTACTTACAATTTTTTGCAACCAACTTCCAATGTGGTTCCTGCAGGCTTCCAGGTATTTCCATATTTGCAAGGACATTCACTTGGTAAAACACAATCACCCTGATTTCAAAAATTTTTTTAAAAAAGGCAAAGAAGTAACAATATGTCATTATTGTTATAGATTATGTTGTAGAAATGTATCTGCATTTTGCTTATTAGTATTGATTAAAAAAAAAAAAAAAAAAAGCTTGCCTTGTTATTTAGTTATGTAAAGATTTTGGGAATCTTTTGAAATTTTTGTTATGGCAAAGTCAAAAGTGAAAGTTCTGAGCCTGTGATCTTAGACTGGTACAAAGGAAAATGTAGGAAGAAATTATGAGTTTTGTAATATTTTTATACTTTATCTACATGTTTGCAAGAATGAACTTGCTAACAATACCCACAGGACAGATAGTGGTTTTGAACTGGATGACAGACTAACCCATGCTAGCACAGAAATTAGATGTTAAAAAACGATAATGATAACTGTATCCTTCCAGATGTACTCAACATTTAAGCGCTACCTGTCAATTTTCAGTTTACGTCAACATATAAGATTTATCATCATCACCATCATTATCATCGTTTAACGTCCGTTTTCCATGCTGGCATGGGTTGGACGATTCGACTGTGGTCTGGGAAGACTGTGGTCTGGGAAGACTGTGGTCTGGGAAGACTGTGGTCTGGGAAGACTGTGGTCTGGGGCATCACAAATTGAGCATAGCACTTTTTAAGATCTGCTTCTTATCTTATCAGTTTCTTTTGCTGTAAACACTCTAACACCAAATGTCAAGCAGTGTCAGAAAAAACGCACACACACATACACATTCATACACACACACACATTCACACACACACACACACACACACACGCACGCATACATTCACATGCACATACACACATACAAACACACACACACACACACACACACACACACGATAGGCTTCTCTCAGTTTCTCTCTGCCAAATCTGCTCACAAGGCTTTGGTTAGTCTGAGGCTATAGAAGAAGACACTTGCCCAAGGTTCCATACAGTGGGACTGAACTCAGAACCATGTGGTTGGAAAGCAAACTTCTTACCGCACAATCATGCCTGCACCAATTTTAGTTTCATTAACATATCTTGTTTTTGTAATTAATACAGAGCAATAGAAGTATATGGCTTGTTGTGTACCAGACAATACGAAGGTGCCTGGTCTAATGGGTAGACTGTTGGACCCCTGGTCATAAGATTGTTAGTTTAATTCCCAAACAAAATGGCACATAATGGACCTTTGACAATCTACTTAATTTCAAATGGCTCTATTTCATTCAGCTTAAAATATGTTGCAGCTGCTCCAGAGTCGCATTTCATAGATCTTTAGTTCAAAATCTTGCTAATGTAAAAATGTTAATGGCTGTTGATGGTTACAATACCCTGGATGATGATGATGATGATGTATGCCATTTCTTTAGGATTCACTGTTATTTTAATAAATTAATCAGAGAATTAGCTAGGTTCTCACAGACTGGTGAAATTCCTGCAAGCAATGCTTAGGCTTAAAGTTAAGCAGGTCCAGTGTCTTCTGGAAATATGGGTGAGGATGAATACGAGGTTTCATTTGAATGTTTGCTATAAGATCAACTCCTTTTTATCATCATCATTGTTTAACTTCCACTTTCCATGCTGGCATGGGTTGGACGGTTTGACTGAGGACTGGCAAGCCAGAAGGCTGCACCAAGCTCGAATCTGATCTGGCAAGGTTTCTACAACTAGATGCCCTTCCTAACACCAACCACTCCGATAGTGTAGTGGGTGCTTTTTACGTGCCACCAGCATGGGAACCAGTCAGGTGGCCCTGGCATTGATCATGCTCGAATGGGGCTTTTTATTACATGCCACCGACACAGGAGCCAGTCCAGCAGCACTGGCATCAACCATGCTTAAATGGTACTTTTTACATCCCACTGGCACAAGAGCCAGTCTTGTGGCACTGGTATTGACCATGCTCAAATGGTGCATTTTACATGCCACCAGCATGGGTGCCAGTCAGGTGGTATTGGCATTGGCCGTGACAAAGATTTCACTTGACTCAACAGGTTTTCTCAAGCACAGCATATTGCCCAATGATTGAAGGGTACTCTTAAATGGGCCAGTAATGCAGCACTGTTGTAGGTAAATCAGGTAACATGTAAAGCCTACCACCTAATTTCATCCCTGATGCCCCTTCTCGTGACATAACAATTCAGTTTTTCAAATTTTTGTTGATACTATTTTTGTAGTTGCTTCTTTTTATTTATTTCAAACAGTATTTTAGATGCCATTCAAGAGGATAAGAATATTGAAATCATTTTACCTTGATGAATATCAAAACATTTGGTGATACCATTTAAAAAATTTGTTTAGTATGACTATTTATAGTAAATGGAATTTTTTGAACCCTACTTGTAATAATTCCAACCATTCATTCTCTTATAAACATTTTGTTATAATTTTTACAATACTCAACTTGTGGGATATATAATTATTTCAACAGATATGAAATATTTTTCATCAGACTTTGTGCTGGGTAGTCTTAGTTTTGTTATTATGGACTGAATGAAAGGTTTAAAAATATATGAAAGAATCAGAACTTGAATAATGTAATTCAAAGGAAGCAGTTAATATTAATAAGGTGGCATGCTGGCACACTCATTAACATGCCAGGCAAAACGCATGCTGGCACACTCATTAACATGCCAGGCAAAACGCATGCTGGCACACTCATTAACATGCCAGGCAAAACGCATGCTGGCGCACTCATTAACATGCCAGGCAAAACGCATGCTGGCACACTCATTAACATGCCAGGCAAAACGCATGCTGGCACACTCATTAACATGCCAGGCAAAACGCATGCTGGCATTTCATCCATTCTTATGTTTTGAATTAAAATTCTGCTGAGTTTACCTCTGCCTTTAATCCTTTACCAGGTCAATAAAGTAAATACCAGCTGAATGTTGGGGTCAATGTAACTGACTGACACCCACTCCCAACATTTGCTAAAATTTGAGACCAAAGGTAGTGAACTGGCAGAATCACTGTTACACTGGGCCCAGTGGCATTTTGTCTGACTTTATACTCTGTGTTCAAGTTTTGCTAGGGTCCACTTTGCCCAATGCTGGGATCGATGTAATTCCCCCAAAATTTGAGGCCTTAGTAGAAAGGAATACTAGTTAATATTTTTACTATCTCCCCTTGCCTGATTAAGCACTAAACATACCAAATACTTTTGAGATTTACTTACATCTGGAGATGACACATAATTTGGAGGACATCTACAACCTTCATACTCTGAGTCATAGAGTATACATGGTTCAGGTTTGGATAAAGTATGACAGGTTTCTTGACAGGTTGTTGCATTGTCTACCCATGTACGATTTTTGCGGCAGATCACTTCTTCTGTAGTTGTATTGCACTCCCATTTACCACTAGTACATTCACTGAAAACAGAAAATTGTATTACTTAGACCATAACATTATTTACATCAACTTGACATTTGTAAATATGAGGTCTGATCAATAAGTATCTGGACTGGTGCTATAAAAACAAGACTAAAATATGTACCAATTTGGCATTTAATCTCCTTCAAAGTAGTCCTTTTCAGAATCGACATACTTAATCTAGCACTGTTTCCATTGATGGAAGCATTCCTGGAACTTGTTTTCTGGGATAATCAGCAGCTGCCTCATCGCATTCACTTTGATTTCCTTGACATCCTGAAATCTTCTTCTTTTCAATTGAGATTTGATTTTCCGAAAGAGGAAAATGTTGCAAGGGGTGAGATCTGGGGAATACAGTGGCTGTCGGACCTGGGGAATGCTGTGCCTTGCTAAAAACTGCTGCACAAGCTGCATTGAATGAGCAAGTGCATTGTCAACTGAAAGCGGGTTTGGCACAAACTTGGCAGACACATATCTCATACCCAAATCTTCAGTGATAACAGACTGAACTGAACCATAACTAATCTGCACATCCTCTGATAACTTACTGATAGGGATTCGATAATTTCCCCTCACAGCTGCATGCACATCTGCGATGTTTTTCTCAGTTCTGTTGGTTGCAAGCCCCTCAGAATGTTCGCCATTATTGAAATTTTTTTGAATCATACACTCCTCTCCATACACTTCTACAACTTTGTGTAGGCCTCTGAGCAGCTTTTGGCAAAATTTGATGTAGATTCATGTCAATGCGATGACCACACACTACACACGTTCCTTCCAAGCACTGCTGTAAACAGCAGAAGTGAGCTAGAATGTTAAAACAATGCAGAGTTCAAGGTCAATCTTTGCCAAATAACTTCACTCTGCGTGCTTTAGCTTTGTTACTATAGCAACAACCCAGATACTTATTGATCAGACCACTTATTTTCCCAAATACAATAATGTAATAATAGAAAGAAAAAGTTATTTTTCTTAAATTTGCATGATTAGGTTGATGACGCTGGAAGTAATGAAGCTACGATAATGCTAATGGTAATAATGTGGGAGCTTCAAAGTGGTCACTAACGCTGCTAGAAATAACAGCTAAATCATAGTCAATCTACAACATACCATCTTCGATAATCTTATATAAGGAAAGACCACATTGGATGACATTCATTATGCTTTAATATAAGAACATGATGATAATGGCTGGCATGCCCTTGATCAAAGCATGCACATTCAGAGCTGATCTGGGGTTAAACAATGACAGCTAAAGTGAAGAATATGATGATGTACCACAAGTTGTTTTTAATACTGTTTATCTAGTAAAATGAATATTGACTAAGATTTGCAGCAGGTTATATGAGAAACTTAACGAATTCCCTGCAGTGGTGAGTCAATTCTCACTAGGTCAGTTAGTTACTTGTCTTGGTCATTGCCTCTGTGAGGCCCAAAGTTCGTAGATCATGCTTCACCACCTTATCCCATGTCTTCCTGGGATTGCCTCTGCCATACGTTCCCTACACAGTTAGAGATTGGTACTTCTGTACACAACTGTCCTCCAAATTCTGTTGAGGTCAACTCTTTATCTTCCATACCTTTGGAATCAATAAAATAAGAACTAGCTGAGTGTTGAGGTTCGTGTAACCTGAGCTTGCTGGCCTTGTACTAAAATTGGAAGCCATTGTTATAATAACAGCAAGCTGGCAGAATTATTAGTACACTGGACAATATGGCGAGTTGATAGAATCATTAGCAGACTGGACAAAATAATTAACATTTTAGATTCTGAGTTCAAATTCCATCAAGACTGACTTTACTTTACATTCTTTTGGGGTTGATAAAATATGTACCAGCTGATTATGAAGGTCAATGTAATTGATTTAATCTTGTCCCTGAAATTGCCGGCCGTGTGCCAAAATTTGAAACCAATGAGGAAAACACTAAAATTGATTACTTACCAATTTCGGCCAAATATCTGTACATTTTCACCATTCTCATAATGTTTCTTGTGGTGTTTATCATAGCAAGTACACTCTGAGATTTTTACACATATTCCAATATTGTTCATCAATGTACCTTCTGGACACTGACATCCAGATACACAGCCAGTTTTGCATTGTGACAAGTCCTTATCTAAGTCATGACATGATGTCAGGCATGAAGATTTACAGCTCACATATTCCTGACCTGTACCTTCAGGACATGATATGCCTATAATGATATTGAAAATGTATAATTTAAACTTTAACAGTAACATGGAAAACATGAAAACAAACAAGGAACCAATAATTTAAGGTCATTGAAATTAGTAACTGAGTAACTAAACCATAGTGGAAAATAATAAATACTTCTACACACACACACACACATATTTATATATATATACTTAAGATGACTCAAACTCCATGACAGAAGTTCCTCTGGTGGAGAGCATTGGTCAGTGAGAGTCCTGTGTCAGTACCATATAAAAAAGAACTAGTGCTGGTGGCATGTAAGGCATCCCTGTGGTGCTACATAAGGACGTGTGCAGTGTCACATAAAAGCACCTGTGGGGTGCCATGCAAAAGCACACAGCACTCTCTGTAAAGTGGGTGGTGTTAGGAAGGGTATCCAACCATGCCAAACCATGCCAAATCAGACTGGAGCCTGGTGCAAATTCTGCTGCACAACTGACAGTCCTCTTTGCAGTGATACACTGTAGGCTTTGCAGACAGGAGTGTCTGAACCTCAGCATCATTTTCATCAAACCAGTCCCTCTGATTGTATGTAGTATATCGCATGATTTCAGCCATGCATTGAAAGACCTGGTCTCAAAATTCCCCTCCAAGTTGTAATACCATTGATACCGTATAAATGATTCTGAAGCTTCTATGGACATTCGGGTGTTGAGATATTCCAGCTGGCTCTTTTCTTTCTTCCATTCTAATTACCTTCTGGAATTTTGCTTGCATCAAACAATGGTCTGTCCAAAACTGATCTGTGAAAGGTCATCACATCACATATGTCATAGACATCACAGTTCTGAATGATAACTTAGGTAATCATGGGTCAATGTTCATGGTAGCATTGCAGGATCCTTTCGGCAGCTCTGATACAAACATTTCAGAGTGTTTGGGTGTCAACCTGAGGACAGTGCAATCTGAGGACATGTACCGAGAGTGATAAAAAGAGTGATTCATCTTCCCACAAGACCTCAGACTCAACACGGATGCCTACATCAAGTGCCTGGAGGAGGTAGTGTTGCTCTGATTCAAGAGGGTGGCTACTGGAAGACTATATCTGGCAATAGGACTCTGAACCATGCCACACAAGCAAGGAGAACCCAGTCATGGCTGTCAGACAATTTTTGCGACCACGTCACCCCTAACATCTGGCCACCTAACTCCACAGACTGCAACCTCCTTGATTATTATGTGTGGGGTGCAGTTGAACGACAGACCAACAAAACTCCTTGTAACACCAGAAATGAACTGAAGGCTAGGATTATTGCAGCATTCACCAACTTAAACAAGGAGACTATCCAGAAGAGTTGCAGGAGATTCCAAAGTCCTGTAGAGGCCGTGGTTGAAGCCAATGCCGATTTTATTGAATAAATTCACTCTTTAGTATTTCAAGATATTTTTATGTAATTTTGGTAAATGTATCTGTTTAAATGAGATGTCAGTGTAATTTAGATGACAACATATTCATCACACCCTGTATGTATATATATATATATATATATATATATATATATATATATATATAGTTTGCCCTCTATTATTTATCTTGTTTCTCTCCATGAAATTCAATTGAATTCAGTTGTTGTCTTAAATTCATGCTTATTCATTTTCTAAGCTTCCTAAATTCATGCTACGTTATATTCTAATCACCTAGAATTCATTGCTCTTTTAAAAATTACGATTTATGCATTGTTGTCTCTCAAATATTTAAAATCTACAATTAAGAGCCCTATCTACTCGCTGGCGGTACCTACCCACCCCTACCCATTTTCCTTTATTCAAAAATTCTTATCGCTCCTTAAAATTATGGCTTTTAAGTGTTGATTTCTCAGCCCAAGAATTACAGCGTGATGTGCTGCTTGACTGGTCCCCCCTCTCTCTCTCTCTTTATATATATATATATGATGATGATGATGATCTTTTCTCCCGCCATGCCTCTGTCTACCCCTCCATCCTCTCTCTCTCTCTCTCTCGTAGTTTTTCCTTAAGGTCTTCAGGTTCTGGCTATATATAAATGAGAAACCCATTCTAAATTATCTCGCTGACATACTATGACGAAATCTCCAAGATGCAGATAAGATAGAGATTTTTTTATTTATTTACGGCCTCAAACATCTCATACCTTCGCGCTTTAGTTTGCCCTCTATTATTTATCTTGTTTCTCTCCATGAAATTCAATTGAATTCAGTTGTTGTCTTAAATTCATGCTTATTCATTTTCTAAGCTTCCTAAATTCATGCTACGTTATATTCTAATCACCTAGAATTCATTGCTCTTTTAAAAATTACGATTTATGCATTGTTGTCTCTCAAATATTTAAAATCTACAATTAAGAGCCCTATCTACTCGCTGGCGGTAACCCGCCCTCCCACCCCCTCCACCGGAAGTTCATTCCTCTGTCATCCTACCCCCTCCACCGGAAGTTCATTCTTCTGTCATCCTGTCAACCTCGGCTGTCTCCCGGAACCCATCTAGTGGCCTTGGCCATCCTCTCCCCTACCTTTGGGTAGCGCATTAAGTTTGAGAAATGTTTGCAGGTTGTAGGTACTGTTTTGCTTATGAATTCTTCCAATTGCAAGTTTTCTTTTCAGGTACACGACACTGCTTTTCCCCTTCCCAGGCTACAGGCCCACACCCCCAACACCCATACTGTTAGGATTGGCACTCTCAACGTCGGCACGCTGAAAGGTAGATCTGGTGAAATTGTTGAGATGCTTGAATGGAGACGCGTAGATATGTGCTGCATCCAGGAAGTAAGATGGAGAGGAGGTTCTGCGAGGTTCCTCACAGGCAAAGAACACAGGTACAAGATTTTCTGGGCAGGGAACACTGACGGGGTCGGGGGCGTAGGAATACTTCTAGCGGAGAAATGGGTGGATAAGGTAATCGAGGTCGTTAGAGTAAGTCACAGAGTACTTAAGATCAGATTAGTGCTTCATCATAGATTAGCTACTGTCATCTCAGCCTATGCACCTCAACCGGGGCTACCAGATGGTCTGAAAGACCAATTCTATGACACCCTCTTGCAAACTAACTCGTCGACGAGTGACAGGGACCTTCTCTTTGTGGCTGGAGACTTCAACGGTCATGTCGGACGTCGTGCTGGAGGCTTCCATGGCATACATGGAGGCTATGGCTTCGGTTCCCGCAACGAGGAGGGAACCAGACTGCTGGAGTTCTGTGATGCAACCAATCTTATGGTCTGCAATACCAACTTCAGGAAACCTGCCAGTCACCTAGTCGCCTACCGCTCCGGCAGACACTCTAGCCAAATCGACTACATCCTCGCCAGAAATAGGGAAAGAGGGCGGCTTATAAATGCCAAAACCTACCCTGGCGAAGAATGTACCCCACAACATAGATTAGTAGTTAGCGACTTTGGGATCAAGGCAAAATGGGTGCCCAGAATTAGACAGGCTTGGAGAAGAAGGGTGTGGAAGCTTAAAGACCCTGCAAACGGACAGAGACTTAGAGACAAGTTACTTGAAGCATTTAACGAAATAGAAGGGGATATAGCATCATACAACGTGGAAGACAATTGGAGATTTCTGCGGGAGAACCTGTTGAAAGCCACCGACCAGATTTGTGGGTGGTGTAAGGTCCCCTCCCAACCCAGAGTAACGTGGTGGTGGAACAAGGAGGTAGACAGGGCTATTAGACAAAAGAAACAGGCTTGGAAGGACTGGAAGAACGGTGGTAGCAGGGAATTGTACCAATGTGCCAGAAGGGAGGCTAGGTGACAGGTTTATTTAGCCAGAGGGGAAGCAGATAAGGAAAGATTTGCCAATGTTCTGCGCCGTGAGGACCAAAGACTCGAGGTATTTCGTGTTGCAAGACAGTGTAGGAGAGAGAATAATGATGTTGTAGGAGAGAAATGTGTTCGCATGGATGATGGTACGCTTGCATTAAATGAGGATGCAAAGAAAGAGGTCTGGAGATGCCACTACGATAGATTGCTTAATAAAGAGAATGAATGGGAGAAAGAGAGCCTGCCGTATGTCGACCCAATAGAGGGACCAGCTATCCGAGTTGATAGTACCAGGGTAGATAAAGCAATTAAGAGTATGAAGACCGGGAAAGCCCCCGGCCCATCAGGAATCACTGCAGAGATGCTCAAAATATCTGGCAGTGTTGGCTATAGCCTAGTCACCCGTATTACGAACCAGGTGATACACGAAGGAGTCATACCCAATGACTGGTGTAGCAGCATCATAGTCAACTGCTACAAAGGTAAAGGTGACGCTTTAGATACAAATAATTACAGAGGCATCAAGCTGTTAGATCAGGTTATGAAAGTTACAGAGAGGGTCATAGCCCAACTAATTAGGGAGCGAATCAATTTAGATGAGATGCAGTTTGGGTTCGTGCCAGGTAAAAGCACTACTGATGCCTTATTTCTAGTGAGACAGTTGCAGGAGAAATACCTAGCTAAGGATAAACCTCTGTACCTGGCTTTCGTTGACATGGAGAAAGCCTTTGACAGGGTCCCCCGATCCCTTATCTGGTGGTCAATGAGGAAACTTGGGATAGAAGAATGGTTAGTGAGAGCTGTGCGAGCCATGTACAGAGATGCTGCCAGTAAGGTGAGGGTTGGAAATGAGTACAGCAATGAATTCCGGGTAGAGGTAGGGGTCCACCAAGGTTCCGTCCTCAGCCCCCTCTTATTTACCATAGTCCTCCAGGCAATCACAGAGGAGTTCAAGACAGGTTGCCCCTGGGAGCTCCTCTATGCTGATGACCTTGCCCTAATTGCGGAGTCACTATCAGAACTAGAGGAGAAGTTTCAGGTGTGGAAGCAAGGTCTAGAATTGAAGGGCCTTAGAGTCAACCTAGCTAAAACCAAAATCCTAATAAGTAGGAAGGTAGATAAAACACAAACCCCTTCAGGTAGATGGCCCTGCTCAGTATGTAGAAAAGGAGTAGGTAGTAACTCTATAAGATGTACCCGGTGCAAGCTATGGACACATAAGAGGTGCAGCAACATCAAAGGCAGGTTAACTAGCAAGTTAGTTTTTGTTTGTGGCAGATGTTCAGGTGCAATAAAGACTGCAAACAAACAGGAAACAACTTCTATCTCATTCCAGGGTGAAAAACTAGAGGTAGTCGATAGCTTCCGCTATCTGGGCGACCAAGTTAGTAGTGGGGGTGGGTGCGCTGAAAGTGTAGCTGCTAGAATAAGAATAGCCTGGGCAAAGTTTAGAGAGCTCTTACCCCTGCTGGCGACAAAGGGACTCTCACTCAGAGTAAAAGGCAGACTGTATGACGCATGCGTACGAACAACCATGCTACGTGGCAGTGAAACATGGGCTGTAACTGCTGAGGACATACGTAAGCTCGCAAGGAATGAAGCCAGTATGCTCCGTTGGATGTGTAATGTCAATGTGAATACCCGTCAGAGTGTAAGTATCTTGAGAGAAAAGCTGAACATTAGAAGCATCAGTTGTGGCGTGCAAGAGAGACGATTGCGCTGGTATGGACATGTGGTGAGAATGGAGGAGGATAGCTGCGTGAAAAAGTGCCACACCCTAACAGTTGAGGGAACCCGTGGAAGAAGTAGGCCCAGGAAGACCTGGGCTGAGGTGGTGAGGCAAGACCTTCGTACATTGGGCCTCACCGAGGCGATGACTACTGACCGAGACCTTTGGAAATGTGCTGTGCGTGAGAAGACCCGGCAAGCCAAGTAAGATCGTTGCCAGTGCCCCTGGACTGGTTCTTGTGCGGGTGGCACATGAGATGCACCATTTTGAGCGTGGCCGTTGCCAGTACCGCCTGACTGGCTCCTGTAGG